>NW_023416912.1:27718-52598 GCF_002922805.2 Oryzias melastigma | reverse complement strand
CCATATTATTTTTGCTAAAAAGTCGAAAAAGTTATTTCAATACCATATTTGTTGAATTTGTAGGGGGTTTTATGTGCATAGTTTGGCCAGGGGTGCACTAATATATGATTGTTTCTTTTTTATTATGTCCATTTTTGCGTCTGCGACTTGCAGACGAAAAAAGTGAAAAAAGTCACAGTGAACACAGTTACACACTTAAGAAATTGCTTATTTTACCTTTGAAAAACTTTCTTAAAAAGATATTTTATCTTAGACATTTTCTCAAAAATATCTTTTACTTTTTGTAAGATTCAGTTTTTGTAGCAAACCATCCAATAAATATAAAGGTGGCCTTGGAAATAATCGAATAAATGAAACAATAATGCGTCAGTTCCTTTAACAAACTTTAAAAAAATCCTTATAAAGTAATATATGAAAAATATTTTGAAAAAATATGACAAATAAAAACATAGGAAATAAACTATGGGACACAAACTACAGCATCAAAATCTTTGGATAAATTATAGATATTTCATAAACTTTACTATGTCACTTTATTGTATCAAACAACATAAAACCTAATAAAATACGTTTGTTTATAATGGGTAAATTCTAATTTTGATTATTCAGTTTAAATTGTTAAAACTTTTTAACTTTTTAAGACAGATTTCTTCATCGTCGCCTGGTTTTTATGCCAGTTTACATCTGAGGTTTGTATGGAAACTTAAGGAAAAAGAGACAGGATGTACTGTTTATGAGTAGAGGTCTTTCAAAATAAAACCAGGAAGTAAGGCCACTGGTATTCACTGGAATCTCTTCTTTCTATGTAAGTGAGGGAATATAATCTGGATCTGTATGTTTTTCTAATCTGTCTCTCATAATAATTCAATGCATCCAATACTGTCCTTTTATTTGTCGCATTTTCTGAGTGCAAATTTACAGCAAATAGAGACTACGTTTGGAGAGAACTTCTCACCTGGCAGCGTCCTCCTCCAGCAGCAGTTTGACAAACTGTCGGGGAACGTTGAGCGACAGCACGCTCTCCGCCATCTGCTCCAGAACCCGCAGGTGTTTCCCGCCGGTGCTGGGGAAGCGGTACATCCGGGACATGGTTCCTCCGAACACTGAGAGGGACACACGGGTCGGTTTGTCTCAGACATGGAGGTGAACGCAGGACTCATGGGAGTTTAGGTGTTTCACCACATTGCTTCGTGACAGGTGGCATGTGAAAGTTATGTAAAAGTTTACAAGGCAAAAGTTGCGTTGCATAAGTTGTCGCTTGAAAGCTGCAGCGTCACAGTTGAAATCCAAAAGTTGTCATGTAGAAGTCAACTTAAAACAGGGAGTAACTTATATGTGGCAACTTTTACATTGCAAATTTGATGTGGCAACATTCTGAGGCAACTTCATTGTTTCACATTGCAACTTTGGCATGGCCACTTTTATGTGGCAACTTTCATATGGTAACTTCCAAGGGGCTACATTCACATGGAAACTTTTGCATTGCAACTTTGACGTGGCAACTATTACATTGCAACTTTTACAGGGCAACCTTCTGTGGGAACTTCTTTGTTGCAACTTTTATTCTGCAACTTTTGCGTAGCAACTTTGTGTCACAATTTTTCCATGGCAAATTTGATGTGCCCACTTTTACGTGGCACTTTCATTTGAGAACTTTCACATGGCAACTTTATGTTACAACTTTTGCATTGCAACTTTGATGTCCCCACTTTTACGAACTTTCACATGGCAACTTTTGAATGGCAACTTTCACATGGCAACTGTCAAGTGACAACATTAGCATAGCAACTATTACTTTACAACTTTTACAGGGCAACCTTCTGTTCGAACGTCTTTGTTGCAACTTTTATTCTCCAACATTTACATAGCAACTTCATGTTACAACTTTTGCATTGCAACTTTGACGTGGAAACTTTTACGCAGCACTTTTCATGTGGCAACCTTCTGTGGAAACTTCTTTGTTACAACTTTTGCAAAGCAACTTTGATGAGGCAAATCTGACTTGGCACCTTTTATGTGGGAACTTTCGCAAGGAAACTTTCATGCGGCAACTTTCTATGCCAAGATCTATGTTGCAACTTCTACTCGGCCACTTTTTGACCTTTTGACACCTTTTGACATCTGAGATTGCTGAATTTATCTTGACCTTTGGATCATTTCGTGATTTTGAGGACCCTTACCAGAGCGCAGAAGACTGTCTTTGCATAACGAAGCGTACTTGATCCGAACTCCCATGGACTCTGTCAGGCTTTCGTCCACAGGAAGCATCGTCTGCACAGACACAAACTCCCATGAGCCACTGCTTCATCCAGGGTGCTCAGGAGGCAAAAGCATTAAGGACTCAAATCCTTATAAGACGGTTTTGTCGGACACCCACCCGACCGTTGATGCTGTCTGGAAAGCGGCCAACCGACGTTCTCTGGTCTGACTTGTCGTCCACGTGCCAGGCGGCGATGATGACACTACCCACCCGCTTGTTCTCTGCTGATCTGTCCGTCAAAAAAACAAAACGTCAAAGATACACATTTTCTCAATCAGCAAACCAACAAGCTTTCAAAATAAAACACATAGCTACCATCGTAATTGATAGTGTTCTTGTAAAGTCAGTGTTACCTCAGCTCCAGCTCTAACTTGTGATTCTTCTCCTGCAGCAGCTCCTTCACCGAAAACAACGCAGAGCCCAGCATGTACATCTGAGCAAAGACGAACAGTTATCCTTTAACGTTCAGAAATGAGCAGAAAAAACAGACTTCTGCGATGAATACCGTGCTCTGCAGGCGGTCCTTCACGTCGTACACGGTCAGCTTGACCTGCGTCTGCTGGTTGATGTTGGAGTCCTGGAAGAAGGCCATGCTGCTGAGGAAGACCGGGTCGCTGGTTCCCTAAAGAGAGCCACACCCACTTTTAGTTTGACCGTTGACCAAACCCAACCTACAAGTTGGGTTTCTCTAAATAAATCAAATCCTGATACATAGAGGTAGTACAAGTCAAATTACAATGCTAGCACAAACTACAGGTTCTGTAGCAAAATACCCATAAGTTTACCTTTAAAAATCTCCTTTAAACAGTTTCTCTGTAATCTTTTTCTGCTGCACTAATACGGTTCAATGGTTTGTTGATTTTCGCTCCGAAACATCTCAGCTCATTAAACTTCATGTAATGTCATTTCTTTGCATTTTCTATTCAACAAACACATATTTCAGATAGTGATTTACTTCTCGGCCCACTTTAGTTGTACTCTGTTTAGGCAACAGATTTTCAAAGAAAAATGTTCGCTTAGAATTCCTCATATTGTCTGATTATTTTCCATCATTGCTGCTAAATGTTTTTACTAATGTTAAATCTGCAAACACTCATGCATTAGGTTGTGGTGGAGAAATCACCTCCTACTTTAGGATCGGATTAACACTTGACCTCAAAGACTTGATTTACTGACCTGACTTGAGACTTAATCTTAAGGACTTAAAGCTTAACTCCAAGGAGCTGATATTTGAGAGTTGAGACTTGACTTGAGACTTAACTCAGACACCTTAGACTTGACCTGAAGGACTTGAGTGTCCTGACTTGAGACTCATCTCAAAGACTTGATACTTGACCTCCAGGACTTGATATTTGGCTTGGGTTTTGACTCAAAGACCTTGGACCTGGCTTGAGTCTCAACTAAAAAACCTGATGCCTGACTTGAGACTTGACCTCAAGGACTTGGGTCTTGATTTAATAGCAAACATCACTTAAACTTAAATTGAGACTTCACCTCAAAGCCTTCTCCTCAAAAATGTTATACTTACGACTTGAACTGAGCCTTGACCTCATTGGCTTGGATCTTGACTTGAGACTCAACTCAATAGATCTGAGACTTGAATTGAGACTTGACCTCTAGAATTTGAAACCTGAGGTCAAAGACTTGATACTTTAGACTTCAATTAAGACTTGACCTCACTGACTTGGATCTTGACTTGAGACTCAACCATAAAGATCTAAGACTTGAAACAAGACTTAACCTCAAGAACTTGGATCTGGACGCGAGAGTCAACTCAAATACTTCAGTCTTGATTTGAGACCCGACTCAGCGACTTTAGACTTTTAGATTAACTTAATAGACTTGTCCAGAAAGACTTGGTATTTGAGAGTAAAGACTTGACTTGAAACTCAATCTCAAGGCCTGGAGACCTGACTAGGAAACATTCATTACATTTGTAGGTAAAATGTCTGGCTATGATTTGACAGCTGGTGTTTCTCTACATAAGAACCAAACTTCTAGTTCTTCTGGTTTCTTCAGGTCAAGTTTCACACTGAGTTTTGCTGATTGTCATTTAGAATCATGCAGTAGTGATGTAAGTTTTTTTTAAAACACATGTCTGACGAGTCATTCTGGAAGTGGGGGTGTCAACCTACAGGATCTGATTGAAGTTGGTGTCAGTATTGACTTGTTGGCTCCAAACCAACAGAACATTATCAGAGGTCAGGTTGCTTCCAGAACCGTGTGGTTTCAGTTACTTTGATCCAAATCTATACTATCCTCCACCTCCTCAGCCGGCGGTGCATCCAAAAGAAAATGAACTCTCATAGAATTCAGAGAGTGTCTCCCGCGTGTGAAATCTGACCTCTATGACCTCGGTCTGGGCGTGCTTGGTCCAGAAGGCCTGCGGCGGTGTGGTGCAGCTCACTGCGACGAAGCTGCTGGGCTTTCGATCCAAAGCAGGGGTCGTCAGGTCTGCGCAGGCTGGAAAACAGATACCAGCAGCTCTGCTGTGAATAAAACATGAGGCCAGAGGCTTCTGCAGATTCATCTAGTGGAAGCGTGCTCCTCACCCACACTGAACTCCAGCACAGGCTCATCTGGATCCTGACTATTTCCTGGAAAACACACGCCAAGTTATAAGAATCTGGACATTTTTTCAGTCTTAGCGGCTTGACGGTTAAGCGTCTTCTCACCTGCCAGAGCCAAGCTGATCATCTCGTTAGAGAGCTCAAAGGTGCTGGCCCGGTACACCGACCACGGCCTCTGCGCCCGCGAGCCGTGCTCTCTGCGCACCGCCATGGCGGCGTCAGGGAGGCGGGCGACGGCGGGAAGCCGGAACGCGCAGTCTCACACGCGAAGTTGCTCGCTCCCATGTGTGGCGGTCTTCCTACCGTCCAGATCCATGGTGTTCCAAGTGTCACGTCTCTGAGGACACAAGAACCATCAACCTCATCAACATACGGAGAGAAATCTGGCATTTTTTTGGTTTATTTTAACTAAAAATATCAATATTTTTAGACGTGGAGCCACAAAGGAAAAGTTTGGAGTTCAACTGATGGGAGACAAAACCACCATCAGCCAATGGAGGCTCCAAAACGATCAGAAATCCCACCGACTTTAGTCTTCTGTCGGTCATTAGCATAATCAATAAGTCTGGTAAAATCTGGAATACTCTCAACAACCTACTGTAAAAATTTGCATGCTTCTAATACCTGAATTTAAATCCCCAAATAAATATTAACATCACAGTGCAAGAAATCCCCAAACGAAATGAACTCACTCATGCCACATGGTCCTACGACTTGGTGGCCATTTTGTAAAAAAAAGTTTGCGAATTTCACATTTTCCCACACTATAGGAAAAGAAAAATTTTGTTCAAGCAATTTTCACGAAATTTCACACACACGCCACAGCTGAAATTTTGCTGACCTTTGACCTTAGGAAGAGGCCACCATCTTGAATTTATTTTTAAAAAATTCCCTTTTAGTACCAGCTACAAATTAATTTATCACCTCCTAGTTCCTCATCAATAATTGGAAAAGTACTTGGGGAAAGAAAAAAATAACAGTTTAGTAGTTCTAGAATTTAAAAGGCATTTTTGTGGCGAGCCCGCCATAGCGGTCTTTTCCTGTTGGTTTCACATCTTTTTTTAATTGGAATTTAGTGACAATTGAATACATAAATCGCTGGCTCAAGCTGAACGAAACAATATGACATATGACGATATGAAAATATTAGAAACGTGGGTGGGGTTAACAGAAAATCCCAGTTGCCACGGAAATCCATAAATGTACTTTTTAATTTTTTTTTAATTTAACCTTTATTTTACCAGGAAATCCCATTAAAACTTGCATCTCTTTTACAAGGGAAACCCGGGCCAAAAGGCATCAATACAAGAAAATAAATTACAGTTAAACCAATAAAAATAGAAATAAAATACAATTACAATACAAAACAAAAATACTTTATGTGATTTGTCTAAAAATTTCATAGACGTGTTCGTCACCTCCAGACGACTAAAACATAAAATGGTTGCTATGGAGATAAAACCAACCAAAAAGTCGCCATTTTGAAAATAAGTGTTTTTGTAATGAATTTATCATATACAGCTCTGACCAGGGTGACGGGGGCCAATGAGGAGAGAGAGGATGGATAAACTTTTGATCAACATTTTTAATTAACATGAACTAAAAAATGTCAGAAGGAACCTTAAGAGGAATACAAATAAAGCTCACGTCGATGCTGGTTTTGTTTGAGAAAAAACAGAAGAGAAACAAAGAAGAAGAAGGAGGCAGTAAAACTAAAAGGTATTTTTTTCACACTTAATGCTGAATTAAATTAAAAACCAGCCAAAACAATGAGTTTATAGTTGGTTTCTGCACCATCCTAATAACACAAGTCTAAGAAAATATGTGATTTTATTGATCATTTATTGATTTTTAAATTTTTACGTTTTGTAGTTATACAAAACTTTTATTTTTTTCACTTTTGCCCCCCCCCTCTCACCTCCAGGGATTTTGAATGAGGATAAAAACCGTCCCACTGCTTTCATTCTTTCACTCCGTCCCACTTTGTGAAACAGCAATTAGCCTATTTGCGGTTCGGTTGTAAACTCGCGGGACGCCGTACTGGATCAGTTTAACTCACTGGTTTGGCCCTTTTTTGTTTTTTTGCTTGAATTAAACCATTTTATTTTTCAAAACGCTTGTTTTGGAGTGTGAGCTTATGTTAAAAAAAGCAATCAAAAAGTTTCTGTCTTCACTAAAAATCTGGACCCCACATGGGTATTTTTTAAAAATAAAAACACAAATTGATTTGCATGTATTTGTGGGTCTGGGGGAGTCGCTGGTGACCTATTTATTGACCTCTGACGGCGTCCTACTTTCTCTTCTGTCCTACATGTCTGACTTCCTACAGCAGGACCCACCTGATTTCTATTTCTGTGAGGGTGTGTAAGACTGAAAGGCTCGTTCAGACGTAGCTGAAAGACAGATGTTTGTGATGTGAAAACGGTGGGCAGATGAACAGCTTTATTGATCTGCTTTGAGTGGAAATGACTAAAATAAAACGTTAAAAATTTAAATTGTTTTATTTTAACAAGCTCCACCTTTAGGTTGGTGTTTTCATATTTTTCTGTTGTATTTTATTTGTTTTTGTAGAACTTTTCTTCATTGCTAGCTAGCCGTGTTTCTGTTTATATTTATGTTTAAATTGTGTGCAATCATCATTTTTCAATATTTTTAGCTCCGTTTCTAAAAACTTTTCAAGGCAAACTATTTTAACAAAATAAAAGTGAATTATAAATATTTATATATTTTAATTGCTGTGACACCCTATAATTGTGTTAATTGCTGTATTCAAAACCCACAACATTGTTCTTAAGGCTAACAAATTAAATTTTAATCAATTTTTTAATTATTAATGCAAACTGTCTAAAAATAAAGTCTGAATTTAGGTAGGAACCACTCAGCAATTGTGCTCCAGGGTACGGCCACCACGATTAGTCAACTAATCGACTATTAAAATAATCTAAAACTAATTTAATAGTCTATTAGTCGTTACTTTACATTATATGGAGTCAGAGTGTAGTAAAGTGGATAGGTATAATGGTATTTTGCCAGCTATTTGAACTATTTTGGCATTTTTTAAGGTTTTTAGGCTATTACAGAGTTTAGCTATTTCAGCTGCATGCTAGCTATTTTGGCTAATTTGGGCTTTTTTTGTCTTTTAGGCTAATTTGGAGTTTAGATAACATTTCATGCTGGGTTTTTTTTTTGCTATTTTTGATATTTTCCATTTCTTAGGCTAATTTGGAGTTTAGCTAATATTTCAGCTGCATGCTAGATATTTTAGCTAATTTAGTATTTCAGCATTTATCTTACATTTAGCTGGCTTTTAGCTTCAGCTTTTTGAACTATCAATTTTCAGCATCTTCAGCTATCAGCACCAGCATCTTCACCGACCAAATTCAGCTTACAGCATTCACACTAGCATTAATGCTATATATCTAGTATTTAGTTCGTTTAAAGCTAATGATGGTTAAGATGTGTGTTTTACATCCAGTTTGTGTATGACTCGAATAGTCGACTAATCGGTAAAAATAATCAGTAATTAGTCGACTATTAAAATAATCGTTTGTGGCAGCACTACAAGTCCAGGGTTAAGGACTTGATTCTGGTCTTTAGACTCACCTCAAATACTCGAGACTTGAACTGAGACTAGATCCTAAAGAACTTGAGTCTTTACTTGAGACTCAACTCAAAGACTTGAAACTGGACCTAAAGAACTTGACTTCATGCATTGTTTTACTTGAGACTTGAGATTTGATGTAAGACTTGACCCAAAGACTTAGAACTTGACCTGAAGAGTTGATACTTGACACTTCATCTCAAGATTTGGAGACTCAACTTCAAATACTTAAAACTAGATTTGAAACTTGACTTAATGACTTGAGAGTCAAACTCAAGAACTTGAGACTAGATTTTTGTTCAAATCTTAGTTCTTATTTTTTAGCTTCAGTGCATCTCTTTCAGGTCTAAAAACAGTTTTTGCATTGAGAATGCAGAAACACCAAACTTCCTGATTGTGTCTAAACAAGTTGAAAGTAGTTTAGTGATAATCTGTAATAATAAAACATCTGCTTTAACTATATACTTTATGAATTCAGACTTGACTTGAAGTTACAGCAAAAGACTTGGGACTAAAAATGAAATGCGAAGACTTTGGCCTGGACTAGGAAAAGGAGACTGAATGATGCGATACGAGGAAGGGGAATGACGTGTTTGGCAAATATTGTCAGGTTTATTTTGGTGAAGCAAAACAAAAATTATGGGCCAATCAATCCTTCAGAATAAAAGCAGAAGGCTGTTTGGAGGTTTCAGAGGTTCTGCACTTTGTCACTGCGGTTTGCAGCTATTATTGTTGATCCTATTGAATACATTACTGACATAATACAAGATTTGTCTGTTTTATTGGTATTTTAATGTGTTTGGAAACCTTAACTGTATTAGGAATTAGTCTGTTAAAAGATGCTAACCAATAAAATCCATTCCAGTTATCAGCAAATCTCCAAACACTAAACAGACTTTGCTGCGAAGGAGCGATTCTGACAAACATCGCCACTCAGAAGGAGGATAGCAAACTTAATCCATCTCTGCTTTGTTTCCAAACCTTGAAGGAAGTTTCCAGCCCTTTAGCCAGCTGGAGTCACTTTTTCCACTCCGCAAAGCCAAAAACGTCACAATCTCTGAGGGCTCCTTATCAAAAACTCACCTTCTGCTCAATATCCGAATGCAGGCTCTCTTTAGATACCATTGTGTCAGGTCCTAACTAAGCAGAAACACTCACAGACATTTTCCTAGATGCTTTTAAACAGAAATAATCAAAGATACAAAACTACACCCTCCTTAGTTATGGTTTTCTGACACCTTTCACTCTAAATCCAAACTAGATTCAAACTGGCAGAGCAGCTCTGACCAGCAGCCATATAAGGCAGCAGTGGATGAAGCCTCATGAGCTTTGGTTTGGAAGTCATAAAGTGGAGCACACACACACTCAGCCTCAGAGGATCCCAGCTAAACCTACTGACACATAAAAACTACAAATCCCAGCACCATATCCAAGCTAAAGCCTCTGACGTGTAAAACTATAAATCCCAGAACAACATACCTGCTAAAGTCTCCAGTACATAAAAACTACAAATCACAAAACCGAATACCACCAAAAGTTTTTAAGACATAACAACAAATCCTAAAACCAGATCCTAGCTAGAGCTTCTGAAATATAAAAACTACAAACGCCTAGAACCAGATGCTAGCTAAAGTTTCTAAAATGTAAAACTACAAAGCCCAGAACAGGATGCAAGCTAAGGCTTCTAAAATGAAAGAACTACAAATCCCAGAAGCAGATCCTAGCTGAAGCTTCTAAAATGTAAAAACTACAAATCTCAGAAACAGATGCTAGCTAAAGTTTCTAAAATGTAAAACTACAAAGCCCAGAACAGGATGCAAGCTAAGGCTTCTAAAATGTTAAAACTACAAATCCCAGAAGCGGATCCTAGCTAATGTTTCTAAAATGTAAAAACTATGAATCCAAGAACCAGATGCTAGCTAAGGCCTCTAAAATGAGTAAACTACAAATCCCCAAACCAGATCCTAGCTAAAACTTTTGACACCTAAAACTACTATCCCAGAAACAGGTCACAGCTAATGCTTTTGACACGTAAATACTACACATTACAAACATCAGGCTCAAACTACAAACCTCAGAATCAGACCCCATCTAAAGCTTCTGACACCAAAAACTACATATCCCAGAGCCAGATTACAGCCAAAGCTTTTGACACATTAAACTACAAATTAACAACATCAGGGTCAAGCTAAAAGTCGAGGCACAAATAACCATAAATCCCAGAACCAGAGTCAGACATGATTTTATGACCACATTGTTAACATCCTGATTACTGCTCGTATCTTTATTTATACACGTTAACTTTAATTACATCACAAAATGATGCATTAAGTTTCCTTTTTAACAAACACAGGATGAAAAAACACTGTATTTTTGCTCAGTACTTTGAAATTCTATTAATAATAAAAAATAAATAAACAGTTTTTTTTTATTTTCATTTGTTTGTTTCTGTTGTTCAGGTAAAACTTGAAATAAAAAGTACACGGACAAGCCCCCAACTGTAAATGCATTCTCTAAATTTGATTTAAAGTCACCAGAAAAGATGACATTTAGTTCATAGATGTTCCTCAAACTGACGTCTTCTCTTGCGTTTCCTCCTGAGAAGCGGCAGGTTTAGAGAGTTTGCGACAAGCGTTGTGTTTTTGACCAAACATGGTCGTAGCTCTGACAGGAGTCTCTTCATCCTGATGAAGAGGAGTCCCAGCAGAACTCTGGAGACATTTGTCACAGTTGTTGCAGGAATGGCCTCCGTCCCAAAAATGTGACATTTGCCAAAAATGTAAATGTGCATCTGATTTGTGAATCTTTCTGGTTTTGGAGATAACAAACCAGTTCTCTCCGTCAAAGGTCATCCCTCAGATGTCATGATGCATAACAAAGAAGCTATTGTGATTTCAGACTTCCTCGCGACCAAACATCCTCAAATTGTAATTCAGGTATTGTAATTAAATGTAATCGAAAAATGTTTTTAAACCCTTCACACGCTGATCTGCATCTGTGGCTTTAGAGGCCGTAAAAACTAACATATGTAGATGAAGAACAAATAGTAAGAAAAGTTTGTAGATCTACTGCTGAGACAATTGGAGATGATAGAAGCTTCAATTTAATCTAATAGGAGTCAGATGGCACCATTTAGTAACCATAGCAGCAACAATTAGATTAGCGAGGAAAGATCTAGAATGAAGCACCCAGTTTTTCATCAGGTCAGTTTTATATAAAACATGAACCTAAAAGTTTAGAAACCCTTAAAGGAACCAGCTGACATGTATGATGGTCTTCTAAACCAGTAAAGGATCGAGTGCTGACACGCATGACTACACAGGCGATATGAAACCTGTTTTTCAGCTTTGTTCACTCGTTCCACAAACGGACCAGACAGACGAGCCCGTTAGCCGCTGAAGCGTGCTCGGTCAGGTCACTGCAGAGCTCAAAAAATGAAAGCCAGTCAAGAGGCCACACCTCCACTTCTTAAAAGATCTCTCTGTTAGAGTGTTAAAGGGGCTGCAAACAGACAAAACTAGCGGTTAGCTTGTTTCCGCTTGAAATGTTAAACCAATTAAGATGTGTAACAAACAGTCATGTGGTTGATCCTTAACAACATCTCGATAATACAAACTCTTGAACTACAGTAACTTTACCACCATTTACACAATCAACAGAAATCGGTTGATTCTATTGCAGAGAAGCTGACTGCATAAACGCTTTTGTCGTACAGTGTTATGCTACGTTTATACTGTGCGTGTGACGCACGTTTACCACACCGTGTTCACACTGGACAAGCAGGAAGAGGGTTTTTCTTCATTTTAATTTTCCACTTTTTACTAGCGTACGTCTGAAGTTAAACGCTAAATATAACAGATAAAAGACACTAATAACACAGTTAACTACAAAACTTCCTCTCGATCATTCTGACCAACCACCTGCCTCTTGAACCCTCTCGGCATTCTGGGTAGTGTAGTCAGATCAAATTACCTGACGATTGGGCTTCTCCTTGCACTCCTGGTGTTAGGTGGTCTGAAAATTAAATACTGTAATTTTCTGATAAAAATTACTACCAAATATTGAATTCACCATGTTTGTGTTTGTTTTAGTGTTGAAATACATTTTTTTTCATTTTACCACATATTTTGATAATAAATTGACCAAAAATTTTGTATTTTGATGAAGATTGTATAGGATTTTTGCTATTAGCTTCAGGAAAAATTACATCTATAGTTACTAAATATATTTTAATTTTTACTTTTAACAAAAAAATAAGAAATATACATTTAGAGTCTATTGTTTTTTTAGGAATAATAATAATAAAGTTATTGTTCAAAAACAGGAGATTTGTGAAGTAGTTTTTGAATTTGAGGCCTCTAACATACAGGAAATTAAGCTAATATCTTCAATGTAAAGTAATTAACTGCTAATTTAAAACAGCTTTAGCATTTTAGACATTTATCCAAAGTGTAGGCTTGTAGTTTTTCTGATTATATAAAAAAATCTACTCACACACAGTCAATACCACTGATGAATGAATCCAAAGTCAGGTATAAAAACAGAAAATCTTGACTTCAGATGCTAATTCTCACCTGGGGTTCTGTCCAGACCACGTTTACACAAACAGAGATGCTTCCAGGGTGTGTTTTTGGTGCGCGTGTCTCCTGAGGACGGACATTAAAATAAAGCATTGATCATTTCTTTAGAGGAGCAGCTGTAGCCCTTTCACATGAAAATGAGCGGCCCGCTCCCTCGCAGGCGCGCATCAATATGCACAACAGACACACAAAGCTGCCTTCAGCTCCAACGCCTCTAATCCAAACCGTTCTGGGTGAGACGGCGATGGAACCACAGTTTCTGAGACTTAAGACCCAACGAGAGAAAACAGACGTGAGAAAACCAACAGATTCTGATCAAACTCACCAGAGTAAGAGCACTGCGACAATTAAATGGGGACATTTCACTGACTTTAGGGATGTCAAAAATGTGTTTTATTCAAAGGTCAAACTAGTTTAAGTCCACTCTCAAAAGTGCAGTGTGAAAGTAAACAAAAAAACTTAGATTTATTGATTTTTAAAGTGTCTTACAAAGAGTTTCTGTTGGCCAAAAGATTAAAGAAAATGTGCTTTACTTTTGAATCAAACTTTACAGATAAAAAGTGTACGGGAAATGAAACTTTTCTGAGAAAAAGGTCCAAAACTGACGAGAAATACTGCTGTGATTAAACAAAATTCACGGTTCAGATTGCGTCACGGTTTTAGGGTCACTGTTGGGTTCATTTTTCAAATCAGAAAAAAAGACGAATAAAACCTAAAACTACTTTTTTGACAAGCTTTAAAACATATATTTGAGAAAACATTTATGAAGTACTTTAAAGCATAAATTTACACTTGCACATCCTTGTACTTTGAACACAAAGAAAATTTTCAAAACATGTAGTTTCTGATTACATTTACACGTCTGGAGACCAAATCTACAAAAACTGAGAGAAAAGAATCATGATTTTGCAATTTTCCACTTTGACGAGTTCAAGAAAAGTTTTTGACGGAAGCTCCTCCCACAAGCGGCGGGAGCTTCAGAAGAACAGACTTTTGGTCAACCGTCAAGAAGCAACTTTGACGCATGTTAAAAGAAATTTATCCGTGATCCGTTAGACCCCTAATTAAATTTAATTTGAATTTAAAGAAGGAAAAGGCATGACTAAACTATTTTTAAAGCTTAATTACGTTTATCGGATAGACATGATTAAATTTCTTTGACTGCATAATTCTAGCTAATTGGAATAGACATGATTAAGCTACATTTAGAATTCATGATTTTCCCTTAAACCTTTTGAATTACTTTTACAGGTGAGGATTAAGCAAAAATAAAACTAAGAACAAAAGGAACAGAAACTAAGACAAACATTTTAGGTTCATTTCATTGACTTTATAGATGTCAGGTCCAGAAAAAACATGTTTTCTTGGACAAAATGGAAGGAATTCTTGTGATTTGTTGGCTTTTAACGTGCATTACAAAGAGTTTCTGTTTGCCCAAAAGATCAAAGGTAAATGAGCATTTTTATTAAATCAAACTTCATTTATAAAAAATAATTCTTACGCTTTGATTAGCTCAAAGAACTTTTGAATGAAAAACAAAACACGGGCACACAATTCCACTTAAAACCAACCACACACGATGACCACAGGCATGAAACATGACTGCAATCATTTTAAAAGAATCTTATTTTGTGTATTCATGGTTTTTAATGGAAATGAGCCGCGGGAAATGAAACTTTTCTGAGAAAAGGTGCAAAACTAACAAGAAATAATCACTTCCTGCTGCTTTTAAGGAATTTACTGTGAATAAAGTTGATTTGGAGCTAACCGGAATGAACATTACGTTATTTTTAACCTTAAAGGCAACTTTCAAAACACACTTTTACAGATGAGGACTAAACAAGGAAAACAAATTATGATAATTCAAGACATCTGTGGTTCACAGAGGTCATACTAGCACACCCATGGTTGCAATAAGCACACTGAGAGGCGTTTCTTCTGCTCGTCTTCAGACAAACACCTCAGTGACATGAGTGAGGTCAAACATTACTTCACAACAGAACAAACACGCGGCGCTGCAGCAAACCGCAGCCAGAAAAACACCACTCAGTTTGGAAACTGAACCTCCCTCCCCTGCAAGTGTCACTTCCTTTAACGTTTAGATGTTGGTCAGATATCGCTGTTCTGCAGTGAAATTTTCTGTTTTTAAAACTTTTCTCTATTTTTGTTAATGACGTTTTCTTTCTATTTCAACACGCTGTAGTTCTTCTGTTTGGTCGAGTGTTGCTTCTCCTGTGATGAAACCGTTTCTGCGACCGTGCTGGTAAAAACAGATTTGTTTTAGGGTGAGGCTTAAAATTAGAGGAATAAAAAAAAAATCACAGAATTTGAAGTTTGGTTAAATAAAACTGATAAAACAATCAAATAAATAGAGCTTTTTTTTAATCGTCAATTTGAGTGTCTTTTTATTCAAACTGTCGTGAATCGAGAGCGGACGAAAAACTGCAGTTGGAAAGAAAATTGTTATAGTGCCGCAGAAAATATGCCACAACCTCCCTGTTTCAGTTCATTCTAATCCATTCGCTTGCAGACAAACAGAACCATGAACGTCTTTGTTGTCCTCGTTGGAGCTAGATCAAAACTGTACAACTGAAGTGTGCTGAAATTGATATCTAAAAACGCTGAAATTGATAGCTAAAAATGCTAAAATTGATAGCTAATAATTCTGAAATTGATAGCTAAAAACGCTGAAATTGATAACTAGTAACGCTGAAATTGATAACTAATAACGCTGAAATTGATAACTAAAAATGCTGATGTCTATAGGTAAAAACACTGAAGCTGATAGCTAAAACGCTGAAATTGATAACTAAAAATGCTGATGTCTATAGGTAAAAACACTGAAGCTGATAGCTAAAAACGCTGAAATTGATAGCTAATAACTCTGAAATTGATAACTAAAAATGCTGATGTTGATAGCTAAAAACGATGAAGCTGACAACTAAAAACACTGAAATTGATAGCTAATAACGCTTAAATTGATAGCTAAAAAACGCTGACGTTGATAGCTAAAAACGCTGAAACTGATAGCTAATAATGCTGAATACTGGTAACTAATAACGCTGAAATTGATAACTAAAACTGCTGATGTTGATAGTTAATAACTCTGAAGCTAATAGCTGAAAAGATGTCAGACTCAATCGCAATGGGGGCCAAAATAAAAAACACACCCTAAAGTCGCGGCTGAACAGGATAAAGAGAACACTCTAACACTACATTTTTAAAACTTTAAAATCATAACTTACAGGACTATTATTCCAGAATAAATCAACTTGAACCTTAAATAACTTTCAATATTTTACTCTCCATAAAAATATATTTTATTACAATAATACAAATTAGAAATGAGCGCAAGATGACATCAATAGCTATTAATAGCAATAAAATAAAATGGTCTGGAGGGCCGGATAGAACTATCTGGAGGGCCGGATCCGGCCCTCGGGCCTTGACTCCGACACATATTCTCTATATAGTGAGTAGTGAATGAATTTGGACATCGGCGTAGAAAACAGTCGCTCCAGAGAAGCGATTCTCAGAGATGGAAGTTCCTCGCGGTGGATTTTGCTAATTTAGCAGCTCAGTCCGCACGGAATGCGCATCACTTCCTCTTCTCTTGACATTTCTTGTGACATTTTAATAGAAATAACCCATAATAAGATGGAATTCATGACAACAAATGTCTATCAACGTTCATGTTTTATATTTAAGTTAGAAGCAGATTGTTTCAGGATGACAGATTGAGCTTCAGATGAACAAAATCATTGGATTCAGGTTAAAGGATATGTTAAAGCGCAGTAAAAGTGTTTGTTTACTCATCTAGCCACTGAATGGGGTTATTTACCAGTAAACAAATCAACATCTGCTTCAGATTCAGATTCAGACCGACTGACAGCAGCTCATTCTCGGTTCCTCGCCGCTGCAGTGCAGCAGGAATCCGCCGTCAGAAGTCTTCCTGCTGCATTTCCTGCCAGACGGCCAAAACACTCTCACTCACACACACAAGCACAATCTGCAGTCGGTCTGCAAGCTGCAGGCAGACTCACAGTGACGACGCAAGACCCTGCAGCTCCTCTTCCTCATCCAAGCCTTTTCCTTCCAGCTGATCGAGGAGGAAGCTGCTCGTAGCGACATCTCCCTCCAAACAGTGACTCAGCAACGTTAGCTACCAGCTTAGCATCAAAGTCAACTCTACCAATGCTCCAAACTAGTTCCTCTTTTTTTATTTTTCTCCTATTTTTTAATTAACTATCCTAATATTATTTCAAAATAAAAGCTTCAGTCTTTTTTGATTCTTCTGTCATCGGTTTCTGTTGAAGCGTGGTCGTTTCTGCCCACTGTCATCCCGAGCGTGTTCGTGTACCCGAACAATCTTCACATCAAACTAGAAAGGACTCCAACTTCTTTTAGCTGATTTATTACTGCCCTTCACTGTATCTTTGGATTTAAAGATTATTGTATTTTGTAAGGTTTGGTTCCTCACATCAAAACCCAGACAGCTCAAATTTGCTGATCAACTTCTTATAATATTGAAATTATTGTAGTTTGGTGGAGAAATTTCACATTTTTGCACAATATGGGAAAAGAAAACATTTGTTCAAGCGATCTTTACGAAGTTTCACAGACGTTACAAAATTAGCGTTACAACCACAACTTACGAGGAGCATTAGCTGTGATGTTTTCCTCTTTCTCAAATATATTTAGCAGAATATTATGAAAATATATTATATGAATCGGTGGCTGAAGCTGAATAAAACAATATCACATTTGATATAATTATATAAGGAATGTGGGCGTGGTTGACAAAAAACCTCGATTGCCAAGGAAACAAAAAGTTGACATTATCTGATTCTTCTAAAAATTACCATCACCACCAGACGACTCAAACATAAAGTGATTGTTATGGAGATAAAACAACAGA
Source organism: Oryzias melastigma (assembly GCF_002922805.2). Classification (NCBI taxonomy): domain Eukaryota; kingdom Metazoa; phylum Chordata; class Actinopteri; order Beloniformes; family Adrianichthyidae; genus Oryzias; species Oryzias melastigma. The sequence continues at coordinate 34,669 of NW_023416912.1, read as the reverse complement.
AAAGCTGCCATTTTTAAAAAAGTGTTTTGTTTTGCTTTTTTTTTATATAGATTTGTCATTTTTGCTGTGTCTGTACTGGTTTCACTGGGGTTGTGTGGAACCCATTTTTAGATTAATTTAATTTTCTAAATTTGTCTTCTTTGAATGTTTGTTTATAAGTCAAATGATTCAACACAAAAATCATTTTTTAATGATATATTATTTTCTTTCTTCTTTTTTTAAAAAATAAAGAAATAATAGTAACCAGACATGCCAGAGTGTGAGTTATTCAATAAAGTTTGGAATTTATGGTTCATCAAGAATAAAAATATTGAAAAAAAAAAAAAAAGAACTTTTGTGAGCATCACTGGGTTCTTTTTGGATCCTTACAAAGATAAAACACAATTTTACAGATTAATAATAAACATCTCACATTTCATAAAAAACATCTGGATTATAATAAAAAAATGTAAAAAAAGTTCTGTGTCAAACAAACAAACTTTCTGAACGTCTGGGGTTAAAGTATTAAAGTCATTCGGAAAGATATGGAAGCATTGGTCAAACAAGGTGGTGGCAGTATGATGATGTGGAGATTTATGAAATAAAATCATGACTTATAAAGTTATATCCACTCTGCACTACAGTTCTGCAGACTGTTGATCAAAGCCGTTTTTAGCATGGATTGATTAGCTTAGCTGCTTTCGGGGGACATTTTCCAGCCTTTTGGTTTCACTTGTGTTATGACTCTTCTCTACTTTCTCCTCATCAATAATTAAAGCGAGCGCCGCATCAGAGCAGCGGCGTGCATCTGAGACTCCACTAATCTGTGTGTGGGAAGCACCTGTCAGTGGAATGATGAAAATTGTAATCAGTTTTTCACAAAAATTCAATAACAGCTATGCCCTTTGTCAACCTCACGCTCCTAATTTGAAAAGCTCTCCTCTGCGAGCGAGGTCCTCAGAGGAGAGTGGGATCTTCTGCTGAGTCAGCACACACCTACACGACCAAAGACAGAGGAGGACACCAACCCGACCACCAGCAGAGATGGAGTCTGTCTCTGAATTACCTCCACTCTACACGGTGTCACACTCAGCTCCTTTCAAGGACGAGGTTTACAAACAAAAACAACAACAACACTAAGAATCAAATCAAAGAGTTTTTTATTTTTACCCAAAAACATAAAACCTCTCCAGATTTATAAATGTGAGCTAAACTTGAGGAAACCAAACCTAAAATCACCAAATCTTCACTAAACCGAATGTTTACAGTTCGGCCTTAATTTATACTTTTATTTTGAAAAGCTCAGAGATTTGTTGGATGAATAAATATCACAAAATCTTAGATCGTTTTCTTGGTCTTTTTTTAGCTAAGAGCTTCTTTTCAATAGAAATGACCATCAGTACTTAGTATACCATCAAAATGACCGAAGTATCACGTAAATTGTGTACTTTTTCACGTTGTATAAAGAGAAAACACAAAGATTTTTGTTTGTGGTTAAAGCCTCAAAGGGTTGAATGTGTAGACAATAAAGGTGTTGGCTCAAAAACTTTATGATTTTTTTTAAATGAAGAGTATAGCAGGTCATCATCCTTGGCAGTAAGGGTTTAATGGAAAATACTGAAAAATCTGCCTTTAATTTGTGATTTTATTGATTGCTTTTACGTGACATTCCAGTTTACTGTTAACACCAAGCGACACACCGAGTGTCCCTTTGCTTCTGCTAGCATTAGCCTCAGCCTCATCTTGACCAGCGGGTTCAGATTCTACAGTTTTGCTGTGTTGGGCGTTGCGGTTGAGGCCCTTATGCAACTCATTTATCTAAAATGGCTCCCTCTTTTTTTCTTCTTTCACTATTAGAAAAAACGTCAACATGTCGACAAAAAACCGACAACATTTCTGGAATGGAAACTAACTGTTGTGATCTCAGGCAGACGCAAGTGTGAGACACGACCAAGTGGGCGGTCCTTCTTCTTTTACAGCAAAGGTTTCGGCAGATAAGATCGATTTCACATCACATGTGTATATATAGAGGTATATTTTTTAAATTGAGCTACAACAGCACCATCAGCCTGAGCTTTCTTTAAAAGCATCACATTTCAGTTTCTATTGTCCTTATCTCTACGTCTGTCTGCTAAAAATACAACAGAAATTACGTTTTTGATGAAAAGATTACAAAAAATATGAGTTGATTCTTAGTTTTTACACAAACATACTCAAAATTTTATTTGACAATCATTATATGTTATAGATTCAATGGGGTTTTCATGTGTACTGCGAGTACAAATGAGTATTTTAATGTGGAGTAATCATAATGTCATGAACACAACATAATTTTAACTTTATTTGTTTTCTAATCAATTTATGGCTTGATATCTCAAACAGATGTGATATATTCATGTTTTTTTTAATTACTTAAAATAAACTAACCAAATAATCAAGCAATCAATAAATCAGTCAAATGAGTGATCATCCATACGCCTCCAATTTAATTGAATAGCATTTTATTCTCTGAAGACTAAAATTATAGTTTTAAACAAGAAAAAGATTTGAAATCCTCAAATATATATGCACAAATGATTTACCGTGGTATAGTGTCATGGTCCTTTTTTAAGAATAAGTACATTTATAAAACAAATAAGCTAAATTCTGATGTGAGATGCTGAAAGAAGGGGTTCCTCTTTCATTTTTCCACTGACGCTCTTTGGGTTTTAAGACGCATGCTAATAATTTGAAAACATATAAAAAGTTTTGTAATTTGTTGAACTTACCACTATCAAAAGAAGCTACCTATAATGTATATAAAGTTATTTAAGTCAATTAATGTGAATATTTATAAGCTTCATTTTATAAATGAAAAAATAACCAGAGAAAAATAAATAAAGTTTTTTTCATAATCTTTTCGTCTCTACTGTGTTTTGGTCAGTTAAAAATCAGACCACGTGATTTTTATTTATTGATTTATTTTTAGCCTTAAAGGTTGCAGTAGTTCAGACTTTTATTGTGAAGGTTCAAGAGCAGCATCAGCTCCCTACAACTGACCTCGGTTCAAGCAGAACTGGAACCAGAACCTGCAGGGTGGACCCCCTCCAGTGGCTCCACCCCAACACCTTAAATCCATCAGCCCCGGGCCCATTTCAGCGACCAGAACCACGTTACCATGAGAAAGAGGGGTGTTTCCACCCGGGATGTTACGTAACAGGAAGTAGCGGCGCTTGTCATTCTTAAGAAAATAAAATACAGAAAAAAACACCTTACTGACTTTAGCTGTTTAGGTCATATGACACTTGACTATTCACACCCTCCTGCTAGCGTCTTGTTTTAGTTTTTCTACCCTAGACGTCGCCACTGCCGGTATCGAACAGCGGCGCAGACGCAGTCTATGGTTTGAACGGGCTCGCGCGCTACAGAAAAACTTCAAGCTAACACTTCAAAGGCCGACGAAAAAGCCGATTCTCTCTCTGCCAAACGTAACGGTGACGTCATCGGGACGGTTCGAGCTTACCGTGTCAGCAGCGGGTCCGGAGCTAATATCCGAAAACAAACACAACAAAACACAACTGATGAGAGGAGAGTCCGCTCAGTGACGCACTGTGATCGCTCGCGCTGAGCCGGAGACGATGCGGCGTCCCTGGCCACGCCCCCTCCAGGACTACGCTACTGCGTCATCACGTTGGTAACGTAACCAAAAATACGATTTTTATTTTTCATTTTTGTTTTGTTGCTGACGTTGTTTTTGATACCACATAAATGTTTTTTATTTAAAGGAAAAAAAAATATTAAAATGACAACTCTTTCTCATTTAAAATATACGGGTTTTTTTTTCTTTTCTTATTTAACCATTAATTACTATGATGACTTTAATTATAAACATTAGGGTCGAAAATATGCACAAAAAAAGAAAAAGAAAAAAAATCATATAAATGTTTTGAATTTCATAGTAAAAAAAAATCAGAAAAAAATGTAGATTTCAATAATGTAACAAAATAATTAAAAACTTTTAAAATGTTTATTTTGATATTTATATAATTTTACTGTTTGATCATTATTTACCAATTATGTGCATAATGGTCTTTAATATAGACCGCATGTGTCAAAGTCATGGGTCAAAGTCAAGGCCCAGGGGGCCGGATCCTTCCTACCAAATCAATTCAATTTAATTGTTATGAATGGCATGATTTTATCTCATGCTTATTTCTAGATTCAAGATTCAAGATTCAAAGGGTTTATTGTCATATGTACAGTAAAGAAACGGGTTTCCCTGTACAATGAAATTCTTACTTTGCAGCTCACTCTGAATGTCATAAAGATAAAAAATATAAAGTTTTTGGATATTTACAGGATGACTGAAAACAAGGTATATATAAGAAATAAACAAACTATGCATATGTAAGTGACTAAGATATTTACAAATCAGTTGTGCAAATTTACAGCAGATGTTATTGTGCAAAGGAATTAATTAATATATGTTTATTGAGAGTAAAATATTGAAAGTCATTTAAGGTTCATTTAGGTATTCTATTCTAGGGCCTATGTTAAAAAAATGCTTATTTTGTTCAGCCCATGACCGAAGGTGTTTGTTGTTTGATTTGTTCGATTGAGGTTTTAGAAATTCTTTGTATTTTATTTTAATTTCTCAAAGAAATATCAAATTTTATGCAAAATTTCCGACAGAAAACAGTTTTTTTGTTTTGTTAGGGTAGACGTCAATACTTTCTAAATTTACATTTATAGATTTGTTTTATAGGATGATATCCAAATCAGTTAGCATACAGAAACCACACTTTATAAAAGACAATGTGATTGTTGCATCAAGAGTCAATTGGAGAAAAAGATCAACCTTAAAAAAAACAGCTGAGAAATCATAGTTCTGGGGAAATCTTTTTTGTTGAGCTCCAGTGACACCCTATGGGTTCCATCAGGTACTGCAGGTTCCAAGAGATTTCAGAAAACTAGATTCACCACTGCCTCCATCTATTCTGACTGACTTTCATCCACGTCGGCTCTTTTTGCATCAAATATTTCTGTATCAAAGACATATGACCTTTAACCTACAGTTCCCTCACTTTCATGTAATTTTCAGCACCGTGGCTCCGCCCACCAGAGCAGAACATTCGGGTGAAGCGGCCAGAACAACTCAGAACAGAGTTTTTTTTTTAATCATAGCTGATCCTCCTCTGGCAGCCAGACGATGGCCTGCTGCCTTTTTCTTTTTGTCAACTTTAACAGTCAGAGGCTTTTATGATGGAAGAGACCATCTACTAGGATAGTTGTGGGTCTAACAGGACTTTATCCTCACCTCTAAATACCTTTGTAGAGTTACTGGACCGTTTTAAAACCATTGTTGGGGGTACATTTGATCGGACGTTCTTTGGTGCTCGTCTCGGAAGATTAACCAAAGGAACCTCAGTTTTCCATTGTGTTTCTCTCATGTTTGAACAGTGGGTTATTCTAGGTCGGTACCATTTTCAGTGCAAAGCTATGTTCACACCGCTCTTGACAATGCACGTTCAAGCGACCACGTTCAATGAAAAGTCTATGTAAGCGCGTGCATATGCAGTCAAAACTCCGTTGCAACGTTCATTTTTAAGTCTGTTTTTGAGCTTTACGTACAAAACACACAGTCATCAAGCACAAACTGAATGTCAAGACGTGTCAGATTGGACCATTCAGGGACTCTGATTTGGTAGTGACATAAGGTCAGCACAACCCACCAGGGATCTCCACAGTGGTTTGGAGGAGAAACATCCCACAGAGGGTGAGAGGGGCGTTTATATATGTAAGAGAGAGAGAGAGAGAGAGAGAGAGAGAGAGAGACAGAGAGAGAGAGAGAGAGAGAGTTTTTGAGTATTCAAAACACCTTTATTTTAAAAGTGTATCAATAAAAAATAGAAATTTACATGAAAAGGGGGCGAGTGGTCAAAAAGGGGGGGGGGGGATAAACCCCAAAACATACAAACTAGGAGCATAAAACAAACAACACTGGTAATAATACATAAAAAAATTAAAGAATCAAGAAAACAGCGCGAGTGGCCCATCAAAAATTAAGCACCAAACTGCCGCTGGTGACAGAGCACCATCATCATCCATCTCCGTCCTTCCGCGACACAAAATATTTCCAATATTCTTCTTTTTTTCCAGAAGTAAATAATCAAGTAATCTAGTTTTTTAAGGTTTCTATCAGTTTGTCAGTTCTAAAGAAAAGTAAAACCAGGAGAGAGAAGCATTTAGCTTCATGCGGTTGTCAAAAAGTTCTGATTAAAACACATTTTAAAGCAAAATAACACAAATTAAATGTTTAAGAGTAACTTAAAATAGCATGTCTGAGGATTTATTTTTTTAAATGATTTTAAATCAGGAGCAGACATAAAAATATCAGATAAAGCTTGTAGATTTGACGTAGGACCTACAGGCCGCGAGCTCCTCGTCTGAGCTAGCATCTGGTTCCAAAACAGAAAACGGTAACTTTAGGAATATTTCTTTATTTAAATGATATCACTCCATTTGGGTCAAATATTGTTTTATTCCTTCATTCTAGTATTTTTATTTATTTATTTCTAGTTAAATCTAACATTAAAAAAGACAGAAGATCATCATTTGTACGTTCTAGGATATGAGTGATTAATACATTATCACATTCAATAAACTTGATGTTTATTTCAATGTGAGGAAAATGTTCTCAGTCCATGTGTCCCAGCTGCTGCTGCAGCGTCACCGTGGTAACAGCTGCTCTCATCTTCTGCTGTTCTTCTCATTCATGTGGTAGAGGTACCTGTGAGGATTGAAGTGATCCGTCTGTGATTAGTTTCAGCACCACAGACAGCAACTGAAGCAGAAGCCTGAACCACTTGATGCTGGAAGGAGCAACATTGAAACTCCTGTCCTCCTTGTTACGACCCCTGGTCGTGTGTGTGCTTTGTTTGTGTTTTATCCGTTTCACCATGCAGCTCCTGCAGAAGTCCAGCTCCTCCACTG
>NW_023416912.1:22335-26165 GCF_002922805.2 Oryzias melastigma | reverse complement strand
ATTGTTTCTTTTAATGTTTTATGTAAAGCACTTTGAATTGTCTCTGTACATGAAATGTGCTATACAAATAAACTTGCCTTGCCTTGATGGACCCATTGATGAAGTCTGCTCCCATTGGCTACCCGTCATCTGTCACTCAAACCCCTCACACGTTCCACATCAGACCCACAAACGCTTGTTGAGCAATCTGATTGGTAAATTTATAACTCTAATAACTTGTGATAATAGGAGGATAGAAGATAAAAAAATCTTTAAAAAAATTAGGATTAGAAAAAAGAAGTTAATCAGAAAGCAGCAGAGGAAGAATGATTATTCTGACATATAAAATGACTGAGAAATAACTGTTTCTCAATGGAAGTCAATGGGACTTTGGCCTTTTTGGAACCCAGTGGTACTTCCTATATGGAACATGGAATTGGGGGGCTTGCTCTGTCCAGTAATTTTATATACAGTCAATGCCTGAACCACTTGATGCTGGAAGGAGCAACATTGAAACTCCTGTCCTCCTTCAAACCCAGCAGGACTGAATCATCTGCTGAGATCCTGGAAAGGAGAAGAATGAAGACAGAACATCTGTGAGAGACTGAGAGGAACTCCAGAGGAACAGGGAGGTTCTGGAGAGCAGAGGTGGAGAAGATGGAGGACTTCAGGGTCTGGAAGAGGAGGTGAGGAGGAGTGTGTGAGCAGGATGTAAGAAGGTTTCAGTATTTCACTATTTCAGTATCTATTTCAATATTGCAAAATTTAGTAAAAATATAAAGAAGGTTATAAAAAAATGAAAGCGAAAATTTGAACAAAAAAAATTGTTAAATTATTGTGACTCTTTTTCACATTGGATAAAGATTGAGCTTTAATAAAGTTTTAAAAAATAAAATATTGACCAAGATGATTATTTTAAATGATGGTTTGTTCCTGATTTTCAGAATAATGTTTGTGTAAAAAAATAAATAAATAAGAACCAAGGAGTTTGAGAAAAGTTTTCTGCTTAATTTTGATCCTTCTTTAAATACAAAAAACATGTTTGATGTTAGCTATTAACTCTGATGGTAATTTCTTCATTTTTTTTAATCTTATTTTGAAATCTATTAGTCAAAGTAAAGTAAATAGATCTGAGAGAAGTGATGGTTTGGTGTTAAAGAGCAATTTCTTCTGCATGTTCTTAATATTTATTCAACTCTTCAACAAACTCAGGTTGTTGCTGGGAAGATCTATATTTCCTTAAAAAATCCACCCAGCAAAATAGTTCTAGTAGTGGAATAATACAAAACTGTGATGGTAAATTTCTCCACTAGATGTCACTGTTCTTTGTTTGACTTAAGTCTTGAAAATGTCAATTTTTTTTGTTCAATCAGAACTAAAAGCTCCAGAGTCGTTTTTTTCCACCCCTCCCGTTTCTCCATCACAGCTTCTTCTTCCTCCAGTAAATTATTCCTGTCCACCAGGGGGCAGCACTCCTTCAGTCCTCCATCTTCTGTAGAATCTGCAGCCGTTCAAACACTCCCTGTTACTGAGGAACAAAGACATCCTTCAGGAATGTGGTTCTACTGCAGAGAAAAAGTCCCAGAGTTCATCTGGAAGATCCACATTCTTTCAGTCAGATCTGCTCTCAGGATCAGACTCTTGTTCTGAACATCTGAATGTTGAGGATCTGCTTCTGTCAGCAGTAAAAGGTCAGAGGTCAGAGCAGAGCTTTCAGTCAACAATGAGATCAGAAAAGACCAGAAAAATTCATGGAGAAACTAGAAATGTTCCATCAAATCAGAACAATGTTGGTGTTTGGAGATAAATTAATCTAATCTGATGATCTGTTTGATCTGAAAGGATCATTTCTGCTTTGAACAGACGACCACCACGACCATGAAGACATCAGAGCTCCTGTAACAAACTTCAACATGTCGACTGTGTCGTAACAACCTGTCAGTTTATCTGATAGCAAAAGGAATCCAGTCGATCAGGAAGAAGGACGAGAATGAAAGACTGTAGAGAACTGGAAGATGACAGAGATGGAAAATAGCCTCAGGTGCTTGGAGGAGGTATGAGGTGGAGAAGTGAAGCTCTTAGACCTCAAGATCCTTTAAGAGAAAACAGATTTGTAGATTTAAGATCATTTTTTTTTCTAAACTTTTTCTAAACTTTCTCTTCTGATAAATGTGTCAAACTTCAGTGTTTTTCTGCTCCCTCTCATCTTTCTTCACTGTTGAATTCTGTCAGAGTTTTTCCTGGTTTCTCTGACAGATCTAGAAGATCCACATTCTCTCAGTTTGTCGTTTGCTTTGCTGATCAAATCTCTTCCTCAAACTGTTCTGACTTGTTCACAGTCAGACTTCAATCTACTCTAAAACCACATTTGTGTTTGGTACTCACTAATAAACTCAGCATGTGTGCATGCAAACAAAAACACATTTTCAGAAATTGTTAATAGAATTAAATATTTGTCTTGGAAACACAATTAATTAACTTATTTCTAACATTCTCTTGGAATGACCAGATCAGTGTGTTGTTGTTGAACTTTTGTGTTCACAAAGGTTTGCCCAAATTATAGCATCATTTCTGAACACAACGGTGTCCCTCAGTGCATGTGGCCGAAGGACACCCTAGACAGGACTGATGAGCAACTTGATGTTTTTGGTGGCTGTTATGCACCGTATGACTAGGGGAGCAGGGCGTAACATAAGGAAAGAAAATTATCTAGAAAACTAAAAAAAACTGAGCCAAATGTCAGTCAGAAAAACCCCAAACAACCAAAATAGAGGCTGACTACTGATTCGTATAAAGACATTAAGAGGCTTTATTACTCCTCCTCAAAGATAAGAAAACAAACCAAAGAACAGACATATTAAGCATTTGACTTCAGGGTGAACACAGGTCAAAATAATAAACAAAACAGGACGAACTCAAATGTCAAACCCTCTACCTAACCTGTAGATGAAACAAAACAAAATAAATGACAGAGTCTAACCTGTCTCCCTGAAAAACAGGAGAAAACAGTCACAAACAAAATGGCAGTTCACCCCTACTGGCTGCTTAAACTAACAGAAAGTCTTAAAGACACAAAAACTCTTCACAAGTCTCAAGTCTCAAGTCTCTCAATGAAGGCATCAGAGACTACCAACAACAACAGTTGTCATAAAGGTGGGCGGAGAGACAACCAGTCCACCAACACAAAATCTCCCCATGCGAGGAAGTGGAGATTCCCGGTTTATGGTGGGTCTTCCTCCAATCCTGAGCTGCCACAAGATCTTCGGTCCACCAATCCACAACCTGATTTAGCACATAAGGAACCTACACACATACAAACAGAACTTCTACATTGTACACAGCACAAAGAATAATGAAGAAAAAAAAACAATTATGACGATGGTCGTAACAGTGGCCTTCAGACATTAGATAGAAAATGGTCTCAGGAGGATAAAGGAAGATCAGCAGGTATGAGGTGGAGAAGTGAAGCTCTTAGACCTCAAGATCATTTAAGAGAAAACAGATTTTTAAATTTGTTAAGATCATTTATTTCTAAACTTTTTCTAAACTTCTTGTTTTGATGTGTCAAACTTCAGTGTATTTCTGCTCCCTCTCGTCTTTCTTCACTGTTGAATTCTGTCAGAGTTTTTCCTGGTTTCTCTGACAGATCTAGAAGATCCACATTCTCTCAGTTTGTCGTTTGCTTTGCTGATCAAATCTCTTCCTCAAACTGTTCTGACTTGTTCACAGTCAGACTTCAATCTATTCTAAAATACACATTTGTGTTTGGTCCTCACTAACATACTCAGCATCTGTGCATGCAAACAAAAACATTTTTCAGAAATTGTCAATAGAATTAAATATTTGTCTTG
>NW_023416912.1:18992-22212 GCF_002922805.2 Oryzias melastigma | reverse complement strand
GCATGCAAACAAAAACACATTTTTCAGTAATTGTCAATAGAATTAAATATTTGTCTTGGAAACACAATTCATGAACTGATTCCTAACATTCTCTTAGAATGAACTAGATCAGTGTGTTGTTGTTGAAATTGTGTGTTTACAAAGGTTGTTTGTCCAAAAAAAGCATTGTTTTTGAATATGAGGGTGTCCTTGAGTGTGTGAGGCCCCAAGATACCCTAGACAGGACTGATGTGTATCTTGATGTTTTTGGTGACCTTCAGACATTCGAGTAAAGACAGCAGAAGAGCTGTTGATCACGTTAGGGTTAGTTGGATCAGCTGACAGGGAGGAAGACTTGACAAACCCAAACATACTGTGAGGGTCTGCAGGGAAAGTCTGGCTGATCCCTCCATCCAGGAGGTCTTTAACTCCCACATCCAGGAGAACTCCAAACAGATGTGGAGGGAGAATGGAAACATGGAGACAATGAGTCAGAGTGGACCGTGTTCCATCCATCTTCTTCTCCTCATCAAGGACTGGGTTGCGGGGGCAGAAGTCTAAGCAAAGATATCCAGACTTCCTCCAGCTTCTCTGGGGGACCCTGATGGTTCTCAGGCTCTCAGGCCAACCGAGAGACGTAGTCGCAATCCAAATTCTTCTTCTACAGCTTCTCCTTACCCCTCCAATTGTTGGGGTATTTGAAGTGGTAGGGTTGTCTAAAATTGTTTTTTGATGGGTTAACTGTCACCACGGAGGGATGCCGACCCCTCCCCCCCCCATGAGGGTTGAACATGTTGCTCTGTGCTGCAGAGGAGAAGCTTATTTCTTCTCGTGGATGAGCTCTAAAGCACAGAAGTTAACGTTTAAATGTAGGTAATGACTTTTTGTTTTAGCATGACCTTTTAAAGTTATAAAACTGATGTTATGTATTTCTGAGCGCTAGCAGCTCTGCTCTAACGTAGCTGACCGGAGACTATTGATGACATCATCCAGTAGGAGTGTCGTCAGATATGAAGACATTATTTTTGACACTCTTTGTTCAGTTCTACTGTCACTGAGATCAACAATCTGACAGCTTGAAGCTCCGCCCCTCCTCTCAGCTGCTGTCAGGTGACCTTCTTGAACTTGTTCTGTGTCTTCAGTTCATCAAATCTCAGATTTCTGACTCTTAGATTCTTTCTGTTTGGAGGTTCTTCTCAGATCTTCTCTTTGCAGTTTCATCACTGAGCCAGAACTCTCTTCAGCTGCTCCACCTGCTGCCCCGCCCACCTGTGCTGCCCCGCCTCCATCCCAGGTGGACTCTTTCTTCCTGGTTCAGTCAGTGATGTGTGCTGCAGCTGCGTTGACTCGGTGAGTGGAGACTCTTCTTCTTCTTCAGCTCTGAAGAAACTGAAGTGAGTTTGTTTCTGGAACTTTGTCTGGACTAACTTGACTGTTTGTGAATGTTTGGAGAAGATCTTCTTCTTTCTCTGTAAACTCTCATCACTCTGCTGGTTCCAAAGCTTCATCATTGTTGATTCTGGATCAACAACATGGAGGATTCTTGATGATCAAGTCAACAACAATCAGATGATGTTTGTTGTGTTTTTACTAAACATTTCAAAGGTTTCATTTCTGATCCTAAACCTTTCTGTTCTCCTCCATCCAAATCTGGGAGTGAACAGAATTCAGAGGAACTCATTCCAAAAGTAATAGATTACAGTTCTAGATGACTGTGTACTGGAACAGAGTAATGTCATATTTCCTCATTCCATCTTCAGAAACTCAAACAACCTGAAATAGAAATGTTTGTAGCAGAAACTGTGAGATGTTGGTGGAAGACAAATGCAGACAATATTTTTCTCCTTTAGTTCATCAACTATAAAAGTTAGTTTTTCATATCATGTTAAATGTTTAATTTTTCTGTTTTTCCTCAAATACCCAAAAACTTTAGTTGTTGTGTTCTTCATTAGTGGTTTGTCCTGTTTTTTTCACAGAGTTGTCTGTCTAGTTTTTCTAGTTATGTTCAGTCATTTGAACTTCAGGATGGAGTTCATCATGAAAACTAAAAAAAAAATATACATTTTTGAAAATAAAGTTGTAAAATTATTTAAATAAAATCACAATTTTATCTCATTAAATTATGGGTAAAAGGGTCAATATTTTACGATAATATAGTTAGAATTTTACAAGTTATAAGATGACAAATAAGGAGATTAAAGTCAACAGTCTAAGAAAAGTACAGACAACAAAAAGGAACAAGTCCTGTGTTTTAGTATGAGAGATTCATTGAGTTTATTGTCCTTTTGTTCAGCATTGGTTTAATTAGAAATGACTAAAGTAGTCTTTAAGAAAATAATTAGCAGGAAACTGGGCGTCTTCAGAAGACGATTCTTTCCCTACAGGCAGTAGATTTCTGGTGTCCTCTCTGTTTACTCTGCAGTAGAGTTGAAGTGGTCATTAGACAGTGGACTCCTGTCATAAAAACATAAATGGTTGTATTGTTGTATTTAGCCTGCATGTTATGTAGACGGCTCACACAACCAACTATAGTTTCAAAAATGCATGACTTTTTACTTGTTAAAATAGGACTTTTCTTAATTCTACAACTTTATTTTCATACAATTACAACTTTTGCCTCATTAAATTCTGACTTTATTCTCGTAAATATATTTTATTTTGATGGTGGCCCTAATATTCTGTTGCTTTTTTGCCTGAGATTCAGAGTTTTCTCTTTGTTCCATCTTCACTCTTTTTAAAGTTTTTTTCATGAACTAAAGTCACTAAAGGGCAAGTTTGATCCTCCAGTTGTGTTTACATTATCTTCACTTTACCTGAAATAAGCTTTTTATCAAAAATCTTCACAAAACCAAATAATCCTTCATAGAAATGAGAAAAACTTTGTAGTAAATTAGTCTCTTCAAAAGTTTCATAAGAAAGTAACTTAAAAGTAACTCAGGACTCATGTGACACATTACAGTTTTCAGAGAGAAATATTGTAAGGTAGTAGATTACTTTTGAAAAATAAATGATCTTTAATCCATTCCAGTTTAGAGGAAACTTGTTCAATCATGTGAATCAAAGTCTGTGTTGGAGCTTTAAGAAGAAGAATTCATGTCTTTTTTATATTTCTGTTCAGTTCATTCTTTGATCTGTCAGTTGTTCTTGATCTGCTTCATGTTTCCTGAATAGTTTTGTTGTTTCTTTGTCAAAGTCAGTGAATGAGTGAAATGTTGCTCCATCATGGAGTGTTTGCTGCTGC
>NW_023416912.1:6144-16945 GCF_002922805.2 Oryzias melastigma | reverse complement strand
AGGTAATGACTTTTTGTTTTAGCATGACCTTTTAAAGTTATAAAACTGATGTTATGTATTTCTGAGCGCTAGCAGCTCTGTGCTAATGTAGCTGACCGGAGACTATTAATGACATCATCCAGTGAGAGTGTCGTCAAATATTAAGACATTATTTTTCCATAACTCTTTGTTTGAAAGGCTAATACTGTGTCACGATTTGGACATTTGGAGATGGTAGCAGTATCGACTAGAAGGAGATCAGTGGTGTAGCTGCTGTTTGCTGCTTTAAAAAAATTCAAAAGTGGGCTGCTGCCACTAAAGCTGTGAACAAGGCACAACTTTATCTAATCATTTTAAAATAGAATCTATAAAAAAAACTAATAACTCTGCATCATCAAACCCATTTGTTCTTGAATCCTCTTCACTTCAGTTTTAGAATCCTGTAATTCTAACAGGATTTAAAAGAAAAAGCTCCCCAGTTTTACTGTCAGACATTTTTCTGAATGTGAACAAACTCTGTTCCTCTGAGTCGCACTGATGGTCAGTCTCATTCAGGCAACTGGTTCCAGGAAATAGTCAGACCCCTCCCTTCATCAGGAGTTTCAGTGTCAGTAGATGACAGGAGTTCATGTAACGTCTGGAAGAAGGTAAATGAAGCAGAAGGTCATGTGACCTCACCTTTGTTCAGTTCTATAACAGTTACTGAAACAATCCATCAATCTGATGGCTTGAAGCTCCGCCCCTTCTCTCAGCTGCTGTCAGGTTTCTTCTTGAACTTATTCTGTTTTAAGTTCATCAAATCTCAGATTTCTGACTCTTAGATTCTTTCTTTTTGGAGGTTCTTATCAGATCTTCTCTCAGCAGATTCATCACTGAGCCAGAGCTCTCTTTATCATCTCCACCTGCTTCCCCGCCCACCTGTGCTGCCCCGCCTCCATCCCAGGTGGACTCTTTCTTCCTGGTTCAGTCAGTGATGTGTGCTGCAGCTGCGTTGACTCGGTGAGTGGAGACTCTTCTTCTTCTTCAGCTCTGAAGAAACTGAAGTGAGTTTGTTTCTGGAACTTTGTCTGGACTAACTTGACTGTTTGTGAATGTTTGGAGAAGATCTTCTTCTTTCTCTGTAAACTCTCATCACTCTGCTGGTTCCAAAGCTTCATCATTGTTGATTCTGGATCAACAACATGGAGGATTCTTGATGATCAAGTCAACAACAATCAGATGATGTTTGTTGTGTTTTTACTAAACATTTCAAAGGTTTCATTTCTGATCCTAGACCTTTCTGTTCTCCTCCATCCAAATCTGTGAGTGAACAGAATTCAGAGGAACTCATTCCAAAAGTAATAGATTACAGTTCTAGATGACTGTGTACTGGAACAGAGTAATGTCATATTTCCTCATTCCATGTTCAGGAAGTGTTGGCTTGTTTGTAGGAGATATACTGTGAGTCGTTGGTTATTGAAAGCATAAAGACAAATATTTTATTTTAATTCTATTTTTCACATTTATTAAATAATTTATTTACATTTGCTGTGATCCAAAAACTTTATTTTTGTTCATTAGTGGGTTTTGTCCTTTTTTTCTTTCAGAGTTGTTGGTCTAGTTTTTCTAGTCATGTTCAGTCATTTGAACCTTACGACAGAGTGTTGGGACCACCATAAAATATAAAAGAAATGTATTTATGACAATAAAATTACAAATATGTAATTCTAATTAAATTTAACTTGTTGGATTATGTGTAAAAGAGTCAACATCTTATTATAACAAAGTTATAATAATTTCACAAGTTTTATAAGTTAAGAATTCAAGAGATTTAAATCTTATATTTATGAAGAAATAGTCCATTCACCTCGAAAAGCATATAGGTAACAAAAAAACGACTATGAGAGACATACAGACTTTGTCTTTCATTTAGTCTTTGTTTCATAAATAAGGAAATACTAAGTCTTTCAGTGAGTCAACATTCTTTTATTATAAGTTTAAGGACATTAAAAGATTTTTCAGAAATATGGAGATCTTTAGAAGAAGATTCTTGGCCCTCAATGAGTGGATTTCTGTTGAATAGCTTCTTGTTTGTTTGCCAAAGTGACTGAATGAGTGAAATGTTGCTCCATCATGGAGTGTTTGCTGCTGCAGCTCCATGTCTCCATCTGGTGGAGGGAGAGCAGAAGTGATGTTCAGCAGCTGATGTTCAGCAGCTTCCTCTGATGATGATGATGAGGGTTTCCTCTGCAGGTGAAGGCTGGAAGAAGGTGTGTGTGAGCTGATCCAGTGGATCCAGTCAATCCAGCAGCATGGATCAGTGGGAGGAGACACAGGAGGGAGCCCCTCCCTCTAAAAGCACTCTGTCTGGGGAAGATGAGAGCCAGAGCAAAGCTCAGAGGTGAGATGAACATCTCCAACTGTCCAGGACTCTTCTCCATGTCAGAGCTCAGACCTCACACCAGCAACCTTCAGTCTTCACAGGAACCAACCTGGACCTGGATCTAGATCTGGATCCAGCTGGGGGTCCTTAAGGAGTGACAGCTACAAGCATAATTTTAATAAATTCAGAACCACACCACCAAGCGTAAAAGAGTAAGTGTTTATCAAATACATTTATGGGTCAAATTGAAACAACTCCCTGCGGTTCACACAGTTGTCAGAAGGAGGTGTTTTAACAAACTCTCTGCAGATCAGTCTGTTCATGATCTGAGTTCTGTAGTTCAACATGGAAAATAATCTGATGAACCTCCATAACTATAAAAATAGTTTTTACTGCAACAAATGTTTTTTTTTTGTTCCCATCAGGATTCAACAGAGATTTGAATCTGCATCCAGCAGGGTGTCCAACAGAAATGATGAGTCAAAGGGTTTGAATGCTAATTTCAATGACAGGACTTCAGAAGTGAAGCGGTAAGTGTGTGTCAGAGTTAAAAGAGTCTGGATGGTGGCTCAGATGATCAATTGTTTTCAGACTGGAGGTCTGGTTCCGTTCTTGATCTCTCTGATCAGAATGACTTGGAGTGTCGTGTTTTGAGATCTTTTCAGTTGAGTCTTCTGAGGGTCTCTCTGAGTGCAGAGATGATGGAGAAGAAACATTGACTGTCGACACTGACAGCAGCTACAGTCTGATTCCAAACAAATCAGGAGGATAGTTCCTGTTTACTGAATTTTGTAGATTTTTCTGTTGAAAATATCTGAGTTTGGTTTCAAGTGTGGGTGATATCTCAACATCTTACTTCACCCGTCACTCCTCCAATTAAGAGTTACAGTGTAGAATGGTCTATCCATCCATCCATCTTCTTGTCCGCTTTGTCATTTTCGGGGTCGCGGGAGTGCCGGTGCCTATCCCGGCTACTGAAGGGCGAAGGCGGGTTTCACCCTGGACAGGTCGCCAGTCTGTCACAGGGCCTCAATCACACACCCAATCACTCTCACATTCACACCTAGTAGAATGGTCTGATAAACTAATTAATTTCTTCTCATTCCAGAAATCCCTGACAAATCTGCTTCTTTCTTTTTTTTGTTCCAGAAATTGAAACTCAGATGAACTCATTTATGGAAGTTTTTTTGCTCATAATTCAAAGTTTTATGCATTTTTCAATTGACAATTCAATATGCAAATTCATCATGCAATTTGAGAATGCATTTTCAATCAGTCATGCAAAATGATAATTCATTTTGAAATTTACAATTCAATATAAAAATTTACAATTCAATATCACAATTTTACAAAATAAAAACGAAATCAATTGCATTCTATATTGTCATGGGTTTTTGACGTCATAATTCAAATGACTATGCATTTTGCAATTTAAAATTCAATGTGCAATTTGGTCTTTCATTTTGAAATGCATTTTACAATTTACAATTCAATATTTAAAAATGACATTTCAATACATGGTTTGGTTCTAATTCATTTTAAAGTAACTTTAAATCTATTGATGGCTGCACGGTGGCGCAGTGGTTAACGCTCTCGCCTCACAGCGAGAAGGCCCTGGTTCGAATCCCGGCTGGGACCTTTCTGTGTGGAGTTTGCATGTTCTCCCCGTGCATGCGTGGGTTTTCACCGGGGACTCCGGCTTCCTCCCACCATCCAAAAACATGCTTCATAGGTTAATTGGTGACTCTAAATTGCCCCTAGGTGTGTCTGTGAGAGTGAATGGGTGTGTGATTGAGGCCCTGAGACAGACTGGCGACCTGTCCAGGGTGTACCCCGCCTTCGCCCTTCAGTAGCCGGGATAGGCTCCGGCACCCCCGCGACCCCAAAAGGGAAGAAGCGGCCAAGAAGATGGATGTATGGATTTAAATCTATTGCATAGTAAAATCCCACGCTCTGATGGTTTCAAAACTCAATTCATCATGCAAAACAGCGCCCCCCGCTGTAATGCATTCTCAGTTTCATCCACGCGCTCCAACTCGTTCAAAATTCAAACTGCTATGCATTCTGTCAGACCGGCGGGGCCTTCCACCCCTTTATGTGCTAAGTCCCGCCTCCACTTCCTTTCGACCAATAAAAAATAGTAAAGAATCAGCTAAGCAATGGAGTTGTTTGTTGTCGGAGGTTACAGAAGAGAATGCTATCTGCTAAAGAGTTAGCTTCTATCTGGATGACTTACACTACAACCGCTGTGTGACAGCTCAAAGAGATTTTGGAGCACAACTTTAGGGCTGCTGTGAACTTTAAGACAGCGGTCCCCAACCTTCGGGCCGCTGACCGGTACCGGTATCGGTCCGTGGCTCACTTGGTACCGGGTCACAGACAGAAAAAAAACGTGCGGTCGGGCGCACTAGTTCACTGATTTTAACAAGTCTAAAGGTTTAAACTTAGTCTTTGTGGTTAAATTCTCCTTTCACTGCAAAGTAGATGCTAATCAAACGCTAACTTTAGCCGAGTCTGAACTGTGTAATGGTTACATAAAGCAAAATAAAACGACACAACCATCGTAAAACGGGTATTTTCTGAATATAATAATAAACGTGAATCCACCGTGTCTTCATCTTTATTTTTTATTTATTTATTTATTTATTTCCTTTATTAACTTGTCCTGTTCAATAAAGACGGATCTAGGCATGGGCAAGGGGGGGCAATGCCCCCCCAAATGCCAGGACTGCCCCCCCAAATGTGATCGCAAAACTATCTAAATTTAAAAATATTTTTAAAGAAAAACAGAGCGCTCTCTGCTCTCTCTGGCTCTCATTCAAACAAGCAGCTAAGGCTGATTGGTAGATGGAAGAGAGGGCGTGGCCTCTCGTGAAACTCCATATAGTCTCAGCATAGCTCTCAGGCTCAGAGCTCAGAGCTAGACGCTGTCCAGCAGAGCTTAGCGGCCGTTCAGTGTCTTCGTTGTGCGTTTACAGCTGAAATTATTTGATCACTCGTCATTTTAACAAATTCTCATCCTCTATCTGTCGCTCTCTTTGTTCCAGCTTGCTGTAAACCAAGAAACGAGTTTACTATGCGCAGGTTTCTTGTTGCTAAAGCTAGCGCTAGCATTAGCAGCGAAGCTACCAGTCCCGAGGCATTAGCGGTAGCAGCAGAGACCGACTCGTCGGTTGGTACTGCCCAGCCCAGTGCATCTAGTTTTTCTAGTGTCTCAAGCACAGCCCCAGCTTCCCCAGTTGCTCCCAGGCCTGCAGTGCCCGCTCCAGATGATGTAAATTCAGGCTTGACCACGTTAGCACCGTCACAGCCCACAGCTCTGGTCTTCCCCAGGCGTAACTTCGGGAAAAACACACGCTCATTCTGCCCAGGTTGGTATCGTGGAAGACCATGGCTGGAATATTCAGCAAAGCTTGATGCATGCTTTAGTTTCCTGTGTCGTAAATTTGGGGGAAACAATGACAGGGATTTGGTTTTCACAAAACATGGATTTAATAACTGGAAAACAGCGCTGGAGAAAGACAAGGGATTCACAAAGCATGCCTCAAGTCAATGCCAAATAAAAAATACCAAATCCTGGTCTGAAATGTCCCAGAGAGAAGCCACAGGGGAAAGCATTAGTAACCTAATAGGGCCCTCACAAATTGAAGAAAATAAGTATTATACAAAAACAATTGGAGAAGTCGTTCAGTTCCTTGCAGTGAATGAACTTCCACTTCGTGGCAGTGTGGAAAGCTCAAGTGATGATTTCTCTGCAGGACTGTTCTTAAAACTGGTTGACTACACATTAACAAAGGACCCCAAGTTTAATGAAATAAACAAAACCATTCCACAAAATGCGAAATACACCTCTCACAACATCCAAAATGGTATTAAATAAAATCAAAGATAATTATAACAAAGCAGATTCTGCTGGTTTTTGCATCAAAAGTGATAGAGACAGATGCAATTTGAAGAATCTGTCAGTCATGATCAGATTTGTCTGTAAAGGTCTTCCATAAGAGCACCTGATTGGTCTGCTTGATCTCAGTCAGTTAAATGCAGAATTTATTACCACCCAAATTCTTCAGCATCTTTCTGACTCTGGTTACAGTGCAGCTGAAATGATCAATCAATGCTATGATGGAGTTTCTGTCATGAGTGGGGTCAGGGGTGGGGTTCAGGCCCTATTGCAAAAGAGGGTAGGGAAAGATATTCCTTATATCCACTGCTATAACCACCAGCTGCATTTGGCAGTGGTGCATGCAATGCAAGCAGAGCCATGTGGAAAAACCTTTTTTGATCTGTCAGGATCCCTGCACTCATTCTTTCATCGTCATTATGTGTCACAGAACTATGATGGTCCCTCCCTAAAACGACTGTTGGAGATCAGGTGGACAAGCCACCATGATGTGACCAAGTGCCTTGTGGAGAATCAGGATGCTATTATGAGGATCCTGTCAGAGGTCACAGAAGACAGAGCTGCTGCTGTTGACATCTGCACAGAGGCATCGGGGTTACTGATGATGTTACGGAGGCATCATTTCTTTGAAATAGGAAAGTTCCTTCTGAAAGTCTTGGGGTCATTGAAGGCAGCAAATGTCATGCTGCAGGCTCATTCAGTTGACCTGTGCCGTGCTTCAGAAGTAGTCAGTGCATCCATGCAGGCTCTGAAGCAGATGAGGGTTGAGGAGAGTGAGACATTAGTCAGCATGCCTCCAGCAGCTGCTAAAAGAAAGAGAACAATGAGCTCAGCGCTCACAGGTAGTGCTGTTCTGTCCACTCTGGGCCATGCAGAAGACTCCTTGACTCCTTGCCAGTCTCTGAAGAGAGTTCTTCTCAACATTTTGGACATAGCCATTTTAGAGATGGAGACAAGGTTCTCCAAAAGCAATCTGGAGCTGATGAAAGCAGTTAGTAGTCTTCAACCTCAATCTCACTCTTTTCTGGATGTTTCCATGTTAAGCCCTCTGCAGAAAATGGCAGGAAGTGACAGTGACAAACTCTTCAATGAGATTCTGGTTGCAAAAATAATGTTGGAAAAAGAGTTCAAAAAGACTGATGCTGGTGGCAATGTAGAGTTTGTAGACCTCTCCACCATCTGCAAATATCTACATGGGTATAAGAATCCTTTTCCTCAGCTCCATCTCATGTATGTGACCTCCATCGTGATTGGTGTGTCATCTGCATCATGTGAAAGCTCTTTCTCTGTCTCGAGTTCTTACCCCTTCCGCTGCACCATGCTACATGAGAGAAAACAACATTTAGTTATCTTGGCTCATGAGAAGGCAACAACAAAAAGCCTGGATATGGACTCATTTGTTCAGACTTTTGCGCAAAAAAGCAGACGGCTAATGCTGTAATGACTGATACAAGACTTGCTCTGTGTTTAGCGCTTAATAAACAACAGTGACAAAAAATACATGTAGTAAATAAAAGACAAACAAAACAACTAAGCCAAAGATAAACTTGAACGTAAATAAATAAAAGTGATACAAACTACATCATAAATAAAAAAGATGCTTAAGGAAGGCCAATAAGAGATGCATAAACAGACAGGCTTCAAAATTATGAAAGTAACAAAAAATACACAAAAGGAATTAAAAAATAAAAACAAATTACACTGACTCACTTAAAAATGAATAAATTAATTTCTAAAAATGTAGTCTACACAGGGCATAAGCTAGTGTGACATCTGCACCACCCCCTAGCCAGGGTAAATGCAGAGGGTATCCTAGTGCCAGGAATGCCATCCTACATAAAATATTCATTCATTCATTCATTCATTTTCCTGACCGCTTTGTCCCTTTCGGGGTCGCGGGGTGCCGGAGCCTAATCCGGTTACAGAAGGGCGAAGGCGGGGTTCACCCTGGACAGGTCTCCAGTCTGTCTCAGGGCCTCAATCACACACCCATTCACTCTCACATTCACACCTAGGGGCAATTTAGAGTCACCAATTAACCTATGAAGCATGTTTTTGGACGGTGGGAGGAAGCCGGAGTCCCCGGTGAAAACCCACGCATGCACGGGGAGAACATACTGAAGACAAATTACATGGATCACAAAAGACAATAGTTATAGCTCAGTTATCTTTCATTTTTTAATGCATTTTATGCTCTCAGGAGGATTTGACATCCTAACCTCTAGGTATACCCAAACTTGCCCCCCCTGATATTCTGTTTGCACCCCCAACTGGGGCTGGCTAGATCCGGCCCTGGCTCATGTGAGAACCATGTAAACTAAACCACGTGGGTCCCACATACTGTGTCCCAGTTGTAGACCAGGTCTTCTGTGCCCACCTTGACACTTCATTAGACCAACATTAGACCATGAGGGCTCCACATGTGGGACCCAAGTCAGTCAAACCATTTGGGTCTCACATAGTTTGTCCCAGATACAGGCCAAGGCTATTTGGCCCTCATGTAACCCGTATGGGTCTCACTTGGCCAACCTACATTTTACTCTAACTAAATGGGACCCAGTTGGATTTACACAGTTAATTCTCATGCCCAAGTAGCACACATGAATCCCTTGCAGGTCCCTTTTAGGTACCCCATGTGGGGGGCCAACGTGGGGCCAATGTGAGCAACACGGAATGGGGCCTCCAAAATTTGCCCAGGTTAAGCCCATGCCCAGTCAATACCCCCATAGCCCACATTTTCCCCCAATTGGGACCCCCTCAGCATGGCTGGCTGGGTGTAAACATGTTTTTATTTGCATGATTTTATTCGCAATTCACCCAGGGGGGCGCGCCCCACTATTTGAGAAATACTGCTCTAATCAGTCAGTTAGTCAATATGTGGTTTCTGCAGTCGTATCTGCTGTACGGTCATTATTATTTTATTTATTTATTAATGATTGATTTTTTTATTCATTTTTAAAAAATATTTATTTGATTACATACTTTTTGTTAAAAATAAAGATATCTGAGAATATTGGAATGTTTTATTAGCACTTTTCTTGCGGAAATCCTGATGCGGCCCAGCCTCACCCAGACTCTGCCCCCAGCAGTCCCCGGCTAAATTGAGTTTGAGACCCCTGCTCTACATTGTAATATCCTATCGTTGAGAAAAATGCTTTACCACCTAAATCAGAGAATGCATCCCCTGGAGGAGGGAGTGGATGTGCATCTTTAACTGTTTGAGCATTGAGCCGGCAGAAATCATTGCATATTCTCAAGTCCCCCATTTCCCCAACCTAGGGTTATCCATAGCTTGATTAAAAAAAAAAAAAATAATACAACCCGTGGATAAAATAAAACTTAAATAAAATAGTCAACTACCACTCAATTGTCTCTATTTTTTTTCTTAAGAAAAAAAACCCAAAAGCAAACAGCAAGAAAGAAAATGAAGAAAATTAAACCTAAAATCTCATCACCTCATATGTAACAAAATACTTTTTTCATACATCCAGTTCACCTGTCCCAACAGCCAGGGGCGGAGTGGGACAACTTTTCAGCCGGGGAGTTTATTGGTCAAGACCGGCCCAGTTTTCGCCACATAAAAATTACGCAGGAATTTAGAATGTAAAATACTTGTTTTATTACAGTTCGGGGAGGCGGGTCATAAATAACAAACAAATAATTATAATAAAAACTTGTGGTTTAACAGAAATATTTTCCTGTATGAAAATGTGAACGAAAGGCTAAATTGAACTTTTTTTTGAACATTTGAAAAAACATCATCATAATAACTCCAGAATCTACAGCATAAGTCACCACATAAGAAGTGAACTAGTTTCTTCAACCTTATTTGTTACTTTTTCCCAGTCAATGGACATAAGAACTTATTTTTCTGTTGACATGAGCTTAATGCCTCCAAGTGGTCCAGACTGAGCATGCTCCTGTTTTTAATGAACTTCAGAATGGAGACAGTTCTCTGATATGAAACTTATGGAAAATAAAAGCTGAATGAGAATGTGTATGTCAGCACAATATCTGGGTATCCATCAGCGAAAACGTCATATTGTGTCAGTATTAGGGCTGGAAGTCTCAGAGTCACTCCCAATGCAATGCTATACGTGAATCATGATGCCAACAGTAGCAAAATGGTAAACATTGCAATAATCAATATATTGNAGTATTGCAATATGGTAAACATTGCAATAATCAATATATTAATTTGGCAATTTATGATATATAACTATATTAAACACAACACATATATTTTTATTTTTTTCTAAATCTTTTTTAGAATAATTTAAAACAACATGTTAATTCAATGCCCTTTCCAACATTAAAATACAATTATCAATAATACTAACATGTCTTTACCATAATTACATACATTTTAAGGTAATAAACAAATAAGCTAATAAACAAAACTCTAGTTAGGAACCAGAATGAAGAGTAAATCAAATGGTCTCACTTCAAAGAGCAATAAATGTGGAAACATTGTATGGAGTTATATTTGTGCCACCATATTGCAAGCAAAAGTCATAGTTTTGAGATCAAAATTTTTTAAGTTGCAAACAAAATGTTAA
>NW_023416912.1:5155-5975 GCF_002922805.2 Oryzias melastigma | reverse complement strand
CTTTGCGTTTAACTTTTTTTCTCAGTGTTACATTTGTGCCAGCCTCCTGATTGGTCTAGATTCTATCCAATAAAGTGCCGTGCATTCAGACAGGACCCCAACCGGCCAAGAGCTGCCATGTTTAACGGTCAATGAGCGTAGCGCAAGAACGGAAAGTAAGTATCTTTTTAATTAATACTGTGTGTCGTTTATACTTTCTTATGTGTACTTTAAAAAAATAAAGAAAAAAAATTATATATATATATATATATATATATATATATATATATTTCCTTTTTTGAGTTCTATAAATGTCAATGTATTTCCTTTAAAAAAATGTATCTAAAAAAGTTAATCACCTTAATCATTTATTGCATCTAATTGATATTTAATTTCACAATTTGTGTTTCTTTACTAATTTTTTTTCACAGATCTTTTCCTGGATACTTTAAGCCGACATTTGCTCGTGGAAAAAAGAGATGTCTGACTCCAAAAGTTTATCTAAAGAAACAAAGCAAGACGGTATCACTTAGTTTTTATCTACTACCCAAAAACACCTCTTACACACCCCTGCCCTCTGAGGAACTTTAACTCCTTCAAGCTGGCATGGGGAGGCAAAGTGTGTGTCTCCCAGAGGACTCTAATCATACAGAGGTATAGTTATCTTTCTTTTTTATTTTGCTAAGTTGTCTCTTTAATTGTATTTAGAGAAATATATTATTACTTGTTATAAATACAGATTTCGAAGTTACTGGTTGAAGCATTCCCCAAAATGGCAGATCTTTGTGGAGGATGGCTGTTCTGCCCTCACTATCACACCGGGGTGCAGCTATGCAGACAG
>NW_023416912.1:0-3399 GCF_002922805.2 Oryzias melastigma | reverse complement strand
GTTTACAGTGTTTAAAGTGTGTGTGTCTTCAGTGTGTTTACAGTAGTGCTGGGAATCACTGGGTACCTCACGATACGATACGCGATACATGGCTCACGATATCAGTAATATCGCGATACTACGATGATTGGTAAAAATGCTCTCTAATAACTCGCATTATATAGAAGAACATGTTTTTTGGGAAAATATATCCCCATTTATCTTTTTTAGCTTAAACACAATCATAATAAACAACTTTTCTTATTTTGTGCAACAAATTATAGACACTTTTGTGCAACATTGCTGAAATCAATAATACTATGTCTTTGACGAGCATTGACAACAACTGAATTGGAATTATCTGTCAGATTCAATGTTAACAATAGTAAACATGATCAGCAGTGACACTAGTGCAGAATTGTTGTAACAGAGCAAAAATAAAATAATTCAAGTGGCGACAGATATCTACCTCCAAAAGAAAGTCACACCAAAGAATGATGAATGTAATGTTTTACAGCCTCTGTCAAAATTGACCTAATTTTTTGTGCACTTTTCTCTCACTTGAAAAGGGCTGAGCATCCAAAAATGAAGACTGATTTACTCAGACTGTCACTTGAGATTATTTTTCCAATCTTTATCATTTTTCTATTTGGTCAGTCAGCAGTCAATAGGTAAAAACTTTAAAACACACATAATAATGGCAATAAATATAATTTTAAGTGCTTCAATTAATTAGCAACACCCCTAATTTTACAGTGAATTAATGTACTTTAGTTTAATTACATTTAAATTTAAGTTCATACATCAAATCCTGCTTTATTTATTTAAGAATTACTTTAAATTAACATTAGCAACAAGTAATTACATTGTTTGAAAACATCACATTATAAATTTACCAAAGTTACACCGTACAGCAGCAGGTTAAACATTGAAGTGCATGAAAACGAAAATTCCGACCGGTACCTGAAGTTTACACAAACAACTGCGAAGCGCGCGCCCAGTTCCCACAGCAAACAGGAAGTAAGTGATCGCTGACATTCTAGCGCTCAGACAAAGTCACTTCTTACTGGCTGGATCTGCTACAGATGGATGATAAATGCTGACAGGTAGACATGCTTCACACATGCGCTACAGAGCCTGTATCTCACCGGTGCTTCTCCTGAATGAGCGCGTGCATCGCTATTAAAAGTCTGACGCCGCACGCCCATCTGTGCAATAGTTCTGCCGCACCACTCAGACGCTCAGCACAACAGCCTCTTTAAATGAAAATGTAATATCGATACTTGGTGATAGGGCTGGGCGATATGGCAAAAAAATAAAATCACGATTTTTAAATTTTATTTCACGATTTCGATTTTATCACGATTTTTTTTAAAATAAATTCAAATTGACAAAAATTTAATTATAACGAGTTTAGTTGAAAGAAGTGAACACATTTTTGAACAAATATTTTTATTTATTCGAATTAAATAGTTATTATCTATTAAGATTAATCTGTAAATAGTGCAAGAATTGCGCCTTCTACTGCTACAGGTAATGCATTGCGGTCAAATGAACAGCTTCTAAATATCTGTGAGTTTTTATTTTGCCTTTGTGCTAAAATCCATAAAACAGAGCTTGTAAATGATTGTCACCCAAGACCAGAAATGAGGGAGATTGATGAAGTTTATAGCATGAATGACTGATAAAGTTTAGTAAAGTCCTTTCTCTATAAAAAACAGCTCAAAGTTCTAAATAATAATAATAATAATAAAAACACCTTTTACCACATTTTCAAATGAAACTAAAACTTTTATTATTTTTGATTACATACATGGTAAATAAATCTCAATTGCTTCAGAATTTACCTTCAAATAGACGACTTCGTTGTACTTTGAGAAAAAGGCTCCAGCTAGCATCTTTAACTGATAAAAAAAACATTTTTAAACTTGGATGATAACATCAAATACATCTGCCAAACTGTTAAGATTCAAAACACAGAGATAATAGCAGTAAATGTTGTGGCAGGTTAAAGTTTACATCCACAGCTCCTTCACTAACATCTGCTCTCTGCTGTTTATGTCACTGAGCAGAAAGCTAGCGTTAGCATTAGTGCTGTTTATTCTAGCTGGGCTTTTATTCGGTCCGTACGACCAAGAAAGAACCCCAACGGTGACGCCACGGATTAAGAAAATTATGGGCAAACTCACTTACATTTCTTACGGGGGGGGGAGTGCGACCGACGATAATATTTAGGCTCTTACAGTAGCTAGCAAAAGCTATGCAAAGAGCTAGCAAAACAATGCAGCACCGTGCATCTTGACCGAACGTGTTTCCTACATGAATTACCATCAGTTTTTGTGCAGGTTGAACATAAATATGTGCAATTAACATCCGCTATGTTTAAAAACACGAAACATTAATAAAAACATACATTAAAGAGCCAAACTAGCATGTTGCTCATGAGTTGCTAGCACCCACTTTAGCACACAGTTCAAGGTTCCCAGCCGGATTTCTCTCTATTAAAATGCGATTCCTGTCCCGTGATGATTCCTCTCCATCGGATTATTTTTGAAGTCGATTGCAAGACACTGCGTCTCCTTTTGTTACTTTTTCGGACCTCCGTCATTCATTACTCGAGAAGACTCGATCCATAATGACGGTGCAAGTGACTCTGTCACGTCTTATGTCACTTGACTTCCAAACAAGAAAAACACACCGGGGAGGAGGAAGAGGAGGAGCAGCAGCTCGGATTTAAAGTCACAGCTATCAACAAGCTTTTGCCTTCTCGCTCTTGGAGTCTTTCGTAGAAGATCGCGATATAACGATCTCTCAAAAATGACAGATCGTCAGCTTTGGAGATCGTAAGACGGTTTTTTATCGTCATATTGCCCAGCCCTACTTGGTGAGAACCCATCGAGAATCGATCGCAGGAGTAAATATCGCGATATATCGCAATATCGATATTTTGGCACACCCCTAGTTTCCAGTGTGTTTCCATTGTGTTTACAGTATGTTTGTTTCAAGTGTGTGTGTGTGCAGTGTTTCCAGTGTGTTTCCAGTGTGTGTGTCTGCAGTGTTTTGCAGTGTGTTTACACTGTGTGTGTCTGCAGTGTTTCCAGTGTGTTTCCAGTGTGTGTGTCTGCAGTGTTTCCGGTGTGTTTACACTGTGTGTGTCTGCAGTGTTTCCAGTGTGGCGAGGCATCGGCGCCGGCAGCAGCATCAGCTGGAGCCAGGAATGGAGCCGCTGCCTGCGGTGGGAGTTTGACAGCAGGGATGGAGGACCCAGAATCCCCGTCTTCGACTACCCCCTCTGGTTGGTCTTCTGCCGCGGAGGGCGAGCCAGGTTCAGGGAGGTGTGCCAGCGAGGGAGGGGGGCCATCCGACTGCCCACCAGCATGCTGAGCTTCAAGCTTCCACAGCTCTTTGACATCCACCAGG
>NW_023416911.1:233986-264170 GCF_002922805.2 Oryzias melastigma | reverse complement strand
GCGTCGCCATGTTCCCTCAACTTATCCTCTCGTGGAATCTCGCGCTAAGTGCGGAAAGAGATAAAAGCCCTTTCTGCGCATGTCCAGTAGTTTAAGCAACCCATTTTTTTTAATGATCTCTATTGAATTCTCGAACTATACTATCATTAAAAAATTATAGATACTTTTATCATTATAATCTTTTAAAAATGTATGTTATGATTAGGTGATATTTAAATTATTTTAAGAAATGTTTCATATTATTTTTCTCAATTTAATATAAAGTAAAAAATAAATAAATAGAAAATCAGAACATAAAGGGGGGAGTTTACAACCAGAAGACTATAAAGAAAAAGCTCAATTAAACAGTAAAAACCCATCTTTAGAACACGTCAGAGGCAGACAAACTTTGCTGGTCACATGACATGTTAGTTTCTGATGGATCCATTTATTTGAAGAATTTTGATTGGAATTTACCTTAAATTTAAAAAAGGGCAAATAATTAGAACATCTATGCTATTTAACCATATAAACTACTAGTTAAGTCAAAACAAAACTAACAGTTGGACTACCACCTGTTAATTAAAAGGTTAAAACATAATTTTAATCAAAATTTCAAACTAAAAGTTGCTTGAAAATCTGCATTCAATAGAGTTATCTCAGATACTACATGTAGTGACAGAAAGACAACATGAAGGTTGGGGGTGTTTTAGTTCTAGTCATAGTTAAGCAGACAAGCATGACCTACAGCACAAATGTTGGTTATACTAGTTACATCTATACTCTGAATTAGTGCTGGGCGAAAAATGTAAATCACAATATAAACTAGAAAAATTGCATTACCTCCGATAATGCATGTGTGAATGCATTATCGCACTAATGCGGTTGTTGTAAATCGCGTAAATTGCTTAAATTTGCAGTAATTGCTTAAATTGTGTAACGTGTATTAAGTGCTTAAAGTGTGTAAAGTGTGTAAAGTGCTTAAGTTGCATTAACTAGCATTAAAAGCTTAAATTGCGTTAATTTGCGTAAATTGCGTGAAAATCGTAAAATGTACGAATACCAAAAGTTCGTGCATTAATGTCCTGAACGTGCTGAACGTTTTGATACCAATATTGTAAAAGTTTTAAGGTGCAGTAAAAAGTTTAAAATTTTCCCATTGACTTAACATAGGGCTGAAAATTCGCATAAATTGCGTAATATCGCGAAAACTGTAAAATTTGCGAAAACCAAAAATACAAGCAGTAATGTCCTTAACGTGCTGAACGTTTTGATACCAAGATTGTGTAAATCGCATAAAGTGTGCTTGAGTTTTTACGTGCCGAAAAACGTACGGAAGAAAAAATGAAGAATCTCAATAGTGTGAATGCATTGAATGCATTCACACAATTATTTTATATCACAATAATTATCTATATCACGATATACCAACATTTCAGTTATCTTCTGAAAAATATCGACAAATAGTAACTAGAAAAATTGCATTACCTCCGATAATGCATGTGTGAATGCNGAAGAATCTCAATAGTGTGAATGCATTGAATGCATTCACACAATAAAAAATTTAAAAAAATAAATAAATAAACAAATAAATAATAGTACAAAGAAAATAAATAAGATTGTAACAGAAAGAAAATAGTTAAGAAGTAAATTGTGATATTTAAGATTTAAAAAAAGAAAATGATCAGGAAAGTAGGTCAAGTGCGCCAGGTGAGCAATTGAGCTGCGTCAACACGTCAGCGCGCCGACATGTACATAGTGATTCGGGTGTTTTCTGAAGAAAAGTTTGATCTGACACGGCATCAGACAGAAACAAGCTTTGGGGGCTGTTCATCAACCGCGAGACTTTCCTAGGCATCTAAAAGTAAGAGTGGAGAGGCAGCCGATAAGATGCGGAAACACGGAAATAAACGGGCGTTATCGATCAGCTGTTTGGTGCGGGCTGGGATCAGCTGTTTCGTTGTGAATTGTTTGTAAATCCACGCTGTTAAATGTATTCTGTTTCAAATTTTTTGGGTTGATGTAACTTTGTGTAATGCTATTGTTTGAAATGTAATTATTTATAGTAACTTATTTAATTATGAAACAAAATTTATGAAATGAAAAATACTCATTATATTTATATCTGTGTACAGGTTTTTCACCTTGTTTGCTCACTGGGCTCACAAAAATGCAAAACTCTATTTGGAAAAATCACCATTGTAAAATGAGAAGAAAATCGAAATAAAAGAGTGTAAGACAAGTAATTGAGTCTTGAGTGGAATCCTGCTTGTATTTCTTCCATTGGATGCCTTCCACTTCAAGTGGGGTAAAAGAACTTGACAATGGGGCTGAATCAGTTATGCACCTGGTGCTGCTAAGCTCACTGAGGAATGAAGTCTTGACCCAAGTTCATCAAGAACATGGTCATCAGGGCATTGAAAGGACCATGTCCTTATTAAGATCACGCTGTTACTGGCCAGGGATAGCGTCAACAGTCACCAAGTGATGTCAGACATGTGAGAGATGTCAAATGGGAAAAGATGCTCCCCAGCCTGCTCTCAGTCTAATGGCCATTTGATGGCATCCCGGCCTAATGAAATTTTAGCAATTGACTACACCCTCCTGGAACAAGCAAGGAATGGACTTGAGAATGTGTTAGTTATGACTGACGTTTTCAGCAAATATACCTTGGCAGTTCCAACACGGGATCAGCGTGCTTCCACTGTTGCAAATGTTCTGGTGCAGGAATGGTTTTCAAAGTTTGATGTCCCAGCCCGCCTCCACTCTGACCAAGGTTGCAGTTTTGAGAGTTCACTCATTGCTCAGCTGTGTAGCCTTTACGGGATCCAAAAGTCTCGTACAACCCCTTACCATCCGGCTGGTAATGGCCAAGTGGAACGATTTAACCCTTCCGCTCTCTTTGGGGTCCAGATGACTCCAACCACATATTGANTCCAAAAAATGACATAGTTGATTATAGAATGTGTGTCCATGTCTTCAATCTACTGCGGACCCTGCCTGTGTCTAGGAAGAGGGATTGGCATGCATGTCTGCCTCAGGTGTTGTATTATTATAATACCACCCCACATCAGTCCACAGGCGAGTCTCACTTTTTCCTTATGTTTGGGCAGGAGCCAAGGCTTCCCATTGATTTTCTTCTGGGAAGGGTATGATCATGGTGTTGGTGGGGGAGTTCATGAGTGGATTCAAGAGCATCAGGCTCGGCTGCAAGTTGCTCATCAGGGAGCTCGGGAGCGCCTGAAAGCTTCTGCATCCAGAAGGAAGCATAACCATGACCAGAACGCCAGAGATTCTCCGCTGACGGAAGGCCAGCAAGTGTTGGTCAGAGACTTTAGTGCCAGAGGCCGCCACAAAATTAAGGATTGGTGGGGCTCTGTGACCCACAAAGTCTTGAAAGCACCAGGTGCCGGTGGGTCAGTGTACACTATTGCCCCGGTAAATGATTTGGGTCGAGCTAAACAAGTTCATCGCTCATTGCTCAAGGCATGGTTGGGTGAGCCTCTTGTGGAGACTGCTTCTCCTGGTGAGCTTTTAACCTCTGATCTGTCCCTTTCAGATGAGGAATTGAGCCCTGATGTTAACTTAGTTATCCTAAGGGAGCCTCATCGAGCACTTACTGTTGACCCACCCATTGTCCCATCAGTGGGGGTCTCTGGGATTTCCCGGCCGGTGTCGCCTCTGTTGCCCGTCATGATTGTTGATGCGTCTGGATCTGCCCCTCCAAGTAGCTCTCCTAATCAATCAGTGCCACCTGTTGCGTTACCCATCTGTCCGGCTGCACCAGAGCAGGTGGTTCGCAGGTCAAACCGGTCCACTGCGGGTCAGCACCAGAATCCTCATCGCCTTCCCAGGTCAGCAACTGAGACGGTGCCGGGAAGTCAAGGGGCGTTTCAACCATTTTCTAATTTAGTTATGGTCCTGTTTAGACCATGGGATTAGCTTGGTCATCGGGACGATGAAGAAAAAAAAGGGGTAGATTGTGGCAAGTAGTACACGCCTACAAATTATGAAGCAGAAGGACAGACGTGCTGATTGGGGGATGATGCTTTTAAAAGCCCTCCCCCTTTGCTTCCTGGTAGGAGCTTTTTCGGCTGCCATACAGACACCAGGAAGTGGGAACACAGGTACACGGGCAGGTAAGCTGGGGATTCATGAGTGCTACATAAAGAAAATGGGCTGGAAATTTATTAAGTTACTTTCCAGTTCCTTTTGCACGGGCGGTCAGTTGGTGCCTCGGCAGTGTGACTGCAGGATGAAGCCGCAAAACGCGACGGACTGTTGCCTAAAACCCGCTTCCTCTCAGTACCGGTATGTCTCAAGCTCTCCTGCAAGCAGTAAAGGTCCTGCGTGTTAAAACATATTTCTTTTGTTCCTAGAAACTGTCTCTCTGCAAGTGCTACTGTTTTGCCTACTACTTTTTGTGTTCAAGTTCCGGATCGGATCTCTCATTTCCTTCGCCACGTCGGAACGGAGTCGGACGGACCCCCGGTAACTACGGCGGTGGCGACCGTAGGGGCGGCGGCGAAAGGCTGGACTTGCATCTTAACACCTGCCATTCAGCGCTGGCCGTCGGGCTGCTCACCTGGCGCCTTGGATCTGTGATCAATTTTAGAGCCGTTTTTAATTGTGCATGTTTTTACTTGTTTTTATCACTCTATTTCAGGAGGTTGGAGCTCGGGGTGGACGGCTGGCGGGTTCCTGTGTGCTGTTATTCTTCAAACACGAGTGCAGTGCATCACACTTTGGGTGTTGTTGTTGTGTGTTTATTTGTAGTTTCAGCCACCTCGGTAAGCTCCTCCTCCTGCACATTTTAACTGCTTTTAATTGGATTATAATAAATTATATTTGAAAAACAGACCTCAGCCTCTGCCTGGTTTAAAGAAAAACCTGCACATGCTTTTTTTTCTTTTCCTGGGGCATAGCAGCCCCAGGTGGCCTTGTTGACAACAATCCCCACGACTCGTGCTGCCACGATTGCATTCATCAACTTCATCTGTAAGAGTGTTCAGGAAAAATAGTCTGTCATAACTGTGAATGTCAGAGATTGTTCCATTCTTGTAAAAGTTTGCTCTGACCTTCTTTGAAGACAGTTGTTGCTCCTTGAGCTGTTGCAGCTTTGACTGAGAAGATGTCCTGTGGAAATGATGGGATGTACAGTGCGTCCTTCAGCCGGATGTACACCGGCCGGCCGTTGCTGTCTCTCAGATGAATTTTCACAGTTCCAGAAAATGAGATATAATGCAACCAGTTCAAAGCTATTCAAAAGTTGGATATGGTTATTGTCCATGAGAGGGGGGCAGAGAGGGGAGAGGGGCAGAGTTTAGAAGCCTCACAGCCTGTGGATACAGACTGTTGGCCAGTCTGGATGTTCTGGCCTGTATGGACCTGTACCTTCTCCCTGAGGGCAGCAGGTGAAAGAGGTGGCATGCTGGGTGATGTTGGTCCCGCAGGATGTTGTGGATTCTTCTCAGACAACGAGTGGAGTAGATGGTGCTGATTTCTAGCAGAGTCGTTCCAATGATTCCAACGGCTGCTTTCACCACCCTCTGCAGTGCCTGTTGGTCAGCCTTAGTGCAGCTGGAGAACCACACTATCAATCCATATGTCAGAACACTGCTGATGGCACAGTTATAAAAATTCAACATCAAAGGTCTGGGAATGTGAGCGTTCCTCAATTTCCTGAGGTAGAAGAGGTGCTGTTGGGCCTTCTGTATGGCTGAGGTGATGTGATTCCCCCAGGACAGGTCCTCAGTCACAGTTATCCCCAGGAATCTAAAACTGCTCACCCTCTCCACCGCCTCGTTGCCAATGAGGAGAGGAAGATGGTTGTTATGACCTTCGGAAATCCACAACAATCTCCTTGGTCTTTTTAGTGTTTAAAGCCAAGTTATTGTTGTGGCACCATGACTCCAGGTGTTACACCTCCCTCCTGTAGTTAGTCTCATCATTGTTGGATATGAGACCGAGCACTGTGGTGTCATCGGCAAACTTAAAAATGAGATTAGTCTCGGAAGAGGAAAGGCAGTGAAGAGAATGTATAGCATAGGGCTCAGAACACACCCTTGAGGACCCCAGTGTTGACAACCAGGGTAGAGGAGGTGTTCTTGCCTACTCTGACACTCTGTGTATGATTAGTGAGAAAGTCCACAATCCAGTATCACAGAGAGGAATTGAGTCCCAGTTGGGACTCCCCCCCCAGTGGGGGGATCCTCGGCACTGCTGGGTGGTGGTGGGCTGCTCTTCTGGGGTTGGGGTCCCACGTTGGTCCTTCCTGCTCTTGGGTGTGGGGGGGGGCCTCTGCGGCGGTCTCGTGTCCCTTGGTCTAGGTGTCTGTCGGGTCTCTCTCCGCAGTTCCGCGGTGTTGGGGGGTCCGGGCTGCAGCTGCTGTCCCGGCGGGGGGTCTTGGCATGGGGATGGCCGGGCGCTCTCCCCCTGAGTACATTCCATCATAATCCACTCACCTGAGCACAGGTGTCAGCTCACCTTTACACTAATAGTATGTGTGACAGTGCACAGCAAATTTAAAAGAGTTGATTTTGGAGTGTTGCTGAAATTTTGACTATTCAAGAGTTAATTTAACTCTTTGCAGAATTGCATCACATATATTTAACACTAAACTGAAAAAAGTAGAGTTAAAAAGGATTGTTAAATCAAAGTGTTTCCAAAATAAATCTGTTAGTGTCATTATGAGATTTTTAACTCCGAACTCGTCACTCTAAACTCCCACATTCGGTGTAACACCTGAAGTGTACATTTTACCGCCCTCTGCTGCACTGCATGGACCACAGACGACGTCGGAAGCCGTGGTTTTAAGATTTATGTCGTTGGTTAGTAAATTATATGATTCTTGTTACCAAATTAATACATTTTTCTCTCTTTGCATCGGAATTTATGTCAGTATTAAACCCGAGTACACGCCAGCCACGCTAATTACTGATAGTTTCAGGAGGCGTCGAATTAGCATAAATTGCACTCGAAGTAACAAATAACTGCGGCCACAGTAAGCGGCCGAAGCACATTTTCAGTTAAACTAATAGATAATCTAATTAAATTAAAGGTAGTGAGAAGCTGGTTTGGTGGTTGTCCATACTTTGTCAAAAGTTAGCATGATGGCAGTGCTAGCTATGGTGCTAGCTAACGCAACGTGTTTAAACCAATCTCATAAGTGGCGCTATGGTTCACCGCAGTTCACGCTGGTAATTGTTCCGTCTTTTACTGAACCACAGGATATGCTGGGGAAAGTGGAATATGGAGGAGTTCAAAAATATGTCAAAGTTCCACACAGTGAAGAATGCTTCGACTTCAGCCGCTTTCTTCAAGATGGTTTGTTCCATTTTATTTTATACGTCAATCACACGAGGCAGTTTGCGGATCAATACATAAAGTTACAGATTGAAGTTAGTTGTAACTTCCTCTGTTTTTTTATTTTATTATTTCCAGTCGCCGACAAATTTGGTCTACAGGTCGAGCTCCTCACTGAAGGTGTGCTTGTTCTGATGGATCAGTCTGGAACAGAAGTTGATGCAGACATATTTGATGAGCTGCTGAAGTCTGGGGTTAAAAGCTTCAAAGTCGGATACAAACAGCAGCCAGTAATGGGTGAGTAGTCTTCATTATAAAAAAAAAAAAAACTTGCACACTGTTGTATCAAACAAATGTTTTTTTTTTTTTAATTCAGTTGAATTTTATATTACTGATATAACATTATACATTATGTGTATTTTACTGCACAGAATTGATGCAGTTGAAATAGCTCGGGTAAATATAACCCTTTGTTCTGTTTGTGCTTGTTGAGCTCTCTTCCGAATTATTTTTGATGTTTACGGTTGTGATTCAAAGCTTTGATTTATTTAAAAAAAAAAAAAAAAATGCTAAGAACACTTCTGTTATTGCTTGTTCATTTTAGATCTTACAATTAATTTGGTGGCAGAGGACTCAACATTACCTGATCCAGAACCACTATCAGCCCCCCCACCATCACCAGTTTCAATGTCAAACTCTTCAGCATCTTCCACTTCATCAGATTCAACTATTATCCCCCCATCGGTGCAAAACAAAAGAAAGGACGTGAGGGAGATGGACGAGGATGAAGCTAAGGAGGTAAAATGTTAAACCATTTGATAAAAACATTAAGTTAAAAATGATAAAAGTTAGTGTGTGTGTGTGTGTGTGTGTGTGCGGGGGTGTGCGTGCCTGTGTGTTAGTTTTATTTATTTATTTATTTTTTTGTTTCTCTTTGCAGAGGGTTCGTTCTGTCTTAAGGTCCAATCCAAAGGGAGAGGAAATCTTCAAGGAGTATGACAAAACTAAAACTTTGTCAGATGCAACTCGACGGCAGATGGTGAATATTCTGGTTGCAGACATGACATGTGCATATGGGTAGGTATCACAAACTACAGTAAGTGGAAAAGGGGTTGAGAAAACTTGGAAATAATCCATATCTTATTTTAATAGGAGGGTTCCACCAATAAGTGTTCGCCCCAGCTATGCACTGGGAATTGTGACTCTTTTTCCCTATCTTCAAGATCCATACTCCAAAAATGGATTTGTAAGTTTAAAGGTCTTTTTTTCTTCTTGATGACTTGTCCTAAAACTTGTTGTCCATATTTGAACTTAGTAACAATCTTGAGTATTGTTTTATGTCTCTCTCCATGTGTTTATTTATCTATGTGCAGGAACATTATTATGATCCGGACGCCAATTCTGGCTATCTTGCCTGGAGACTCAAGACAGTCCAGCGTAACACCAATGTCAGCACTCATTCGCGCTCAAGGCCTGAATACCAGGAAAGTCCAAGAACCAAAAGAGATTCTCTGTTAACAAATGGACAGCTGTTTGGTGAGGAGTGCAGAGAAGCTCTCTCTATAATAAAACATTCTACAGATAAATCTGTGATAAAAGAGAAGATGAGAGCCACCTTCGAGTACAGACAGAAGCTGATTCATGACCAAGATGCAACATTGTCAGTCTTTGAAGTCTTCCCTCGTTTCCTTGA
This sequence comes from Oryzias melastigma, assembly GCF_002922805.2. Classification (NCBI taxonomy): domain Eukaryota; kingdom Metazoa; phylum Chordata; class Actinopteri; order Beloniformes; family Adrianichthyidae; genus Oryzias; species Oryzias melastigma. Next base: position 255,193 of record NW_023416911.1, on the reverse strand, counting down.
CACACCAGTGTTGGTAAGAATCAATACAGTTCATTCCAAAACATTATAGAATAATTTAATCCCAATGCCTATTAAATTGTTTGTTTGTTTCTTCAAAGATTGACCAGGACTTTTCCATGATGTTTGGGGATGAAGTATCAGGAAGGTTTCTTGCAAAGTGGCCATCCTATTTCAAGAACAAAGTACTGGCTGAAAGCCAGTGTCTTCCATCAACTTCCTACATAGAGGAGTTGCAGGCATCTAATGACCCCGAAGCTGAGGATTACTCAGGTAAACATGGACAATTTTTGATGAAACATGCCATAGTTTCTGTTTTATGAACTTGTTACAGAGATTCTGTCAATTTAGACTTGGATACATATTTTCTGTTACTTTGTCAGTAAAAAGTCTAGAAGTTAGAACTATCTAAAATTGTGATGAAAATAATTTTGTGACGGGCTGCACGGTGGCGCAGTGGTTAGCGCTCTTGCCTCACAGCAGGAAGGCCCCAGTTCGAATCCCGACTGGGACCTTTCTGTGTGGAGTTTGCATGTTCTCCCCGTGCAGTGTGGGTTTTCACCGGGGACTCCGGCTTCCTCTCACCGTCCGAAAACATGCTCCATAGGTTAATTGGTGACCCTAAATTGCCCCTAGGTGTGAATGTGTGAGTGTATGTGTGTGTGATTGAGGCCCTGCGACAGACTGGCGATCTGTCCAGGGTGTACCCCGCCTTCGCCCATCAGTAGCCGGGATAGGCTCCGGCACCCCCGAAAGGGACGAAGGGGTCAGGGAAATGATTGAATAATTTTGTGACCATCAGTACTTTCAAAATTTCTCTTTTGTCCAAGGTTGGGATGGCGATATATCAGCTCTTCTTCTGCTGCTGCATCTCTTGCCCCCTACATCAAAAGGCCACAAAAAATCAGCCAAAATCAGCTCGGCACAGGCAGCCCATCGTCTCGTAAGATTTATAAAGGTATGTTTCATTAGCATCTTTGATGTCAAAATCAAAAATATCTGTGTGTTGGTGTTGTATGCTAGTTTTTCTGTGCTTCAACCAGAGTAAAAAGCAAATATTCATACATTTTTACATGTTTGTCGCTCAAACTGCAGGAAGGAGCCAGTCTCACTGCATTTTTGGAGAAAGTTGATGCAAGGCAACCTTTCCTACTCTGTGTTGGGGAGCAAAGAAAAGAAATCCAGAGGTTCTTCATCATGGTGGACCAGAAACCAATCCCGTCCAGTGCTTTAACATCAGTGGCTGCATTTGATGTGCTGTTCAAGGCACATTTTGTCTTCAGCATCTCCTATGATGAGGCCCTCTCCAGTTTCTACACATTTATCCAAACCACAGTCTACAACATTGATGTTGGAAACACAAAGGAAAGTCCACGAGTCAAGGAACTGAGAGCACGACTTCTGCAAGAGCGTTAGCATGATACCAGATTTAAGGTCAGAGCACAGTTACAAAAACTGACTGAGAATGTTCTCGTGTTTTGTTTGTAAAAAGCACCACAAAACTTGTTCAAATCTTTGCAAGCATTTAAAGTTCTTTCATGGTTTATATCCAGCAAAAAATTTGCGTTTAAAATGTGGAGAGCTAGGTTGTGTTTCATCTTTTTGTACGTACAGTGGATTCAGAAAGCATTTGAATACTGTACACAGTTGTCAGGTTAGTGGACAGTCTGAGTTTTATCAGGGAATTACACCAAGTCATTCTGCTGAAGATGTTTCTGTTGATCAGCCAACAACTTCAGCATCTTTGCTGCAGGTTCCTCCTAATGTTGCACAAAACTCGCTTGTTGAAATGTGTGGCTCAATTGTTGCCCAATTACAAGCTTCTGGTCTACCTGAAAATACAGTCCAAACAATAGTTAACTCAATGGAGGAAGTTGTCAATGATGTACATATGCAAGCACGTGAAGCAGCATTCCAAACATTTACCCCCGAAGATAAAAACTCAGATACTTACAAGAAAGTTGAGCTTAGTCTAAGCCAATTAAATAATCCGTTTACTCCATTTAACACAGAGAAAAAAAGAGAAAAATATTATGCTAAAAAATGGGAAATAGTTGAACCTAAAGAATTTGCTCTTGGTGTGAGATTGGATACACGTAGAAGTAGAAAAACAGGTGTTTACAGTCAAATTCCTGTCACAGACAAATATATGTATGTACCAATTTTAGGCACATTAAATTCAATTTTCAAAAATAGTGAAATACTGAAAGGTTTCCTTCAAGAGAAATGCAGAAAAACTGGAACATACACCGACATAAGTGATGGATTATACTTTCAAAAACATCCTTTATTTTCAAAAAAGAACTATGCTTTACAGATTTTACTATATTATGACGATTTTGAAATGGCTAATCCGTTGGGGTCAAAGAAGAGCATCCATAAACTTGGTTGTGTTTATTTCACCATAAAAAACCTCCCACCAAAATTAAACTCTGTGTTGATGAATATACATCTAGCAGTTCTTTTCTACACTGAAGATTTGAAAAAATATGGTTTTGAAGAAATACTTAAACCTTTAATTGATGATTTAAAAATTTTAGAAGCAAAAGGAATCCAACTTCCTTTCCTTAAAGAACCATTGTTTGGCACTGTAATTCAGGTTACAGGTGATAATCTCGCTTTAAATAGCTTGTTAGGTTTTGTTGAATCGTTTAGTGCAACCCACTGGTGTAGGTTCTGTCTAACAAGCAAAGAAGAAATTCAGTCAGTGTTTACTGAAAATAATCCTGGCCTCGTTCTGCGTTCTAGAGATCTTCTTGTTGAACATTGTAATGCTCTTAGGGAAGATCCTGCTCTTCCTTCCATTTATGGTGTTAAAAAATATTGTGTGCTCAATTCATTGGAATATTTTCACAGCAGTGACAACTATGCTGTTGATATAATGCATGATTTGTTAGAAGGGGTCGTACAGTATGAGCTTAAGCTGGTATATCAGTACCTGATCAAAACTGGGTATATCTCTATTAACACATTAGTTGACCGGATAAACAGTTTTAACTATGGTTACTTGGAATGTAAAAACAAACCAAGTGGGTTGAAAATAAATGACAACAGCAAGCACTTAGGTTTAAATGCTATTCAGTCGTGGTGTACTCTTCGTAATACTCCCCTTATCTTTGGTGACATAGTTGAAAGGGACAATAAATACTGGAACTTTCTGCTTCTTTTGTTGCAGATTGTTGATATTGTGTTTTCAACTGTTCTTACTGATGGCATGATATGCTATTTGAAACATCTGATTTGTGATCACCATAACATGTTCAAAACTTTGTTCCCAGATAGAAAGTTAATTCCCAAACACCACCTAATGATCCATTACCCAAGATGTATAAAAAAGATTGGTCCGCTTATTCATGTGTGGTGTATGCGATTTGAAGGTAAACACAAGTTTTTTAAAAAGTCTGTCAAAAATTTCAAAAATCTTCCAAAATCTTTGGTAAAACAACACCAGCGTCGAATGGCTTTTTACTATGAGAACTATTGTTATAAAAGATATGAATTCGGTCCTTTAAAAACAACAATTCTTGATGACTTGAAGGGTGGAAATCTGTTATGTCAGATGCTAGATTTAAATTTATCCTCAAATGTCCAAACTGCAAATTGGCTAAAAAGTTATGGTACTGAATACCACCTTGGTCTATTTCTATGTACTGGAACATCCCACGATTTACCAGAATTTAAGAAAATTTGCAATATTGTAATGCATGAAGATCAGGCTTTTATAATAGGTTGTGCTGTCAACACACTGTACTTTGATGAACACTTTCATGCATATTGTATTGAAGAGCAGAGTGATAGATATGCTGTGATATGTATCGACCAGCTTACTTATTTTAGACCTTTTGACAAGCAATATGCTAATGAAAATGAAAGAGCGTACATTGTTCCATACTGCTTTATATTTTAAAGATTGTTTTATATTTTTTGGTGCAGTTAAAATAAATGCATTTTAACTAAACACATGTCTCTTCTTTTTAGGAATCTCAGGAATATATCTAACACTGGTCATTTTGCAATGACAGTGTTAATTTACTAACACCCCAAAATGAGTTAAATTGACAATGTTTGGTGTGGACTCATATAGACACTTCAAAAGTGTTGAAATAAATGGACAGAGTCAAATTATAACTCTGTTTGGTGTCTAATAAAAAACTCTTGACAGTGCTATTTTTTAACTCTATGTTCAGGTGTTAAAAATATGTAACACTGACCAAAGTTGGTAAGTGTTAAATTTTAAACACTGACAGAGTAAAAAACAACTCAATCTAAGTGTTAAAGGATCAACAATTTAAAAAGAGTTATTTTGACACTTTGTGGTGTGGACCCATATAGACACTTCACAAGTGTTAAGATTGACTCCTGTGGAGTTGAATCAACCTGGTTGAATTTGCTGTGTGTAACGATGAGGCAGAGGCATTTGGATCCATGTGCAATCAAGGTTTAATAAAAACCATAAACATAGGGGCAAGACAAAGGCAAGTCAGAGTCCAGGTGTGGGTCGAGGCAGATGGCAGGCAGGATGACGAGGAGACAGGCAGAGATCAAATCCAGGAGAGATAACACAGTGAACCGCTCAGAAAAGTATGCCATATGCAGTACAAGACTTCACACTGAGGTGGTGACAGCAGGCAGACTATATACTGGTGGTGATGAGGTAGATTAGAAACATCTGAGGAGATCTGGCTGAAGGAGAAACTGCTGAGAGGGGAGAAGGAGTGCAGGGCGAGGGCTCCCTCTGGTGGTCAGATGTGGAGCCAGATGGTGGAACGCTGACAGACAGAATGAAAGGCTTTTTTGTGTCAGTTTGTATAATGAAGCGTGTGAGCTGCAGTTACTGTTGTATTGTGTATATTATGTCTAGTTTAAATGTAGAGACTATTTTACCCAACAAGTGTGTGTGTAACTACAGAGTGTGTGTGTGGACAGCCCCCACCCATTCTAGTTTGCTATTTAAACCTGGATGTTTTATGATGTTGTTTCTTTAAATTATCTTTAAATTCTTTAAATTGACTTTAAATTAACATTAGCAAAAAGTAATTACATTCATGGAGCTACAGCAAAACATAAATGTTATGAGAGAAAGTCAGATTCTGGAAGAAGCAAAATCTGGAGCAATTTAACTTTATTTAACTTTATTTTAAAATACAAAGGAAGAATTTAGAGTTTCCAAGAAAATAATTCCTCGCAGAACCGCCTCCACAACCTTCTCCAAAACTGTCATGGATCAACCTGCTGCTTCCCTCTCCAACCACCAGAGGGAGCGCTCACCTGAGTATTGACCCTGCACTCCCTCTTTACACTCAGCCAGATCTCAGCTGTTTCCAATCCACCTTATCACCACCAGTATTTAGTCTGCCTGCAGTCACCACCTCAGTGTGAAGTCTTGCATTGCCACGCAGTCATTTCTGAGCAGTTTATTCCTTGTTTGCCTCTGGTTTCCGACTCCTGCCTGCCTCCTTGACTCCCTGTTTGCCTCTGCGTCCTGACCTCTGCCTGTATATTGACCTCGCCTCAACCTGTGTTCTCCATTAAAACCTGGTTTCCACATGGATCCACATGCCTCTGCCTCTTCGTCACAGAAAATATAATTACTGACAGAAGAAACCAGATCAACTCCTCAAAGTCCTGGTCTTCCTCCAGAGGAAGAGGAAGATTCTGTGGAGAACATTGAGATCTGAGGGTTCATCTGGCATGGAGTTTTTTAAGTTTATAATTTTTCATGCAAAATGTTTTATTTAAATAAATACACAAATATTTGGGTTATTGTGAGCAGGGAGAGCTAAAAGTTCGTGTTGGGTGTGACAGTTCTATATGTTAAATGAAAGCACATCAGCATTGTATATGATGATGGTGCAGTATTTTCCTAGTGCATGTATCACAATACAAAGAGTTGGAATATAAAAATATGAAGTTTATTTAATAATTATATAACTATTAGAAAAAATATTTATTAAAATTCATCACAACTTTAGTTGCAACTTTTTTAATTGGTTAAGCTGCGACAATCATAAATATCTGCCGCAAAATCTTATTGTCTTTCTAGTAAGCCCATGAAGTAGCCCTCAGTTTCAAAAAGGTTAGTGACTATGGGGTAAGATAGCTGTCAAAAAGAAACGTATTCATAAAGACAAAGTCATATTCATAAATACAAAGTTGTGCACAAATTAATATTTTGTGCACAATTTTGCAGAAAAATTATGAATACAACATTTAGTTTTAAGTTTAACATGTCTTTTTTGAATACTACTTTTCTTTGTCTTGAATATGATTGTCTCTTGTTAACAAACTGTCAAAAATACGTCACAAGGTCACAGGCTGATACATCGGGTTTGTGTTGACCTTATGTAACCACTACCCCCCAGTGGTCAGTTAAAGAGTTGTGTGTCTTACGTTTCGTTTTTGTTAAGTTTCACTTTCATCAGACGCAGTATTTCAGTTGAACACGGGAAGGTCTAACGTGTGCATGAAAATAGTTTTCTCCTCACGTGTAAGCCTGGAAGTAGATTTGTCTGTAAGTACAAACGTGCAATTTTGGTTTAAATTGATGTTTTTGTTTATTAATATTTCTGGAGAAGACATATTGTTAAACTGTTTGGGTAAAAATGGTGGCTGAGTTTATTGTTGCTATTTTGTGTACAGAACGACTGCAGAAAAGTCTAAGCTAATTTTAGAGCTAAATTACTACTTATTTTTTATGAAAGCTGCAAATCTTTATTTTGTCATTGTGATTAAAGTTATTGATTGTATAAGAAACTCATATATTGTTTGCATTGTATTTTTCAATTTTACAAAAAAGAGAGAAAAAGGAAAAAGAACGGAACATGGAAATTACCAGTAAAAGTACATCTTTTCAAACACACTTTTTTCTTGGACTCCTTTTTTGTTCGCTATCCGTCTAGCCTTGCTCAGAAACGCAATCATGAGGACAGAATAGAGTTCAAGAACATTGATCCAACTGAGAGAGCATGCACGTTGCGAATCAATTAACTAAACTAAGATGGCAGGAAAGTTATCTTGACACTGTTGTTCTGTTGGGGAAAATATATATTAACAGTGAAGTCCTGCCACTTTTTTCTTTTCTTTTTTTTTTTTTTTAATTTGCCAGGCGACAACAGCGGAGCATATAAAAAAAAACAATGAAACGCATCCGGAAGTGGTGGAAGGAAAAAAAAAAAAAGAGAGAGAGAGAAATTAATAAGAGAATCGGCCAAGCAGCAAACTCCTGCAATTCTGCTGTCTGCTCCCCGCTGCCGGTGTTTTACTAAGCCACGTCCCCTGCCAGAATTTTTACACATTTCAGTCCTCCACACCTAAACATGGAGAAATACATTGGAGGAATACATGCGTAAAGACTGGTATACTGTGGCAGATCAACAATCATGCATTTCTTCTGAAATTTTGTGATTGCAAAAACTTGTTTCCTGCCCTCTAGCACTCTTTTTAAAGCTATTGTATTATATTGTGTGACTTGTCATATTGTCTTCCACGAGCAAAACATTTTTTGTCATCACCATTCTGTACAACAATTTAATAGTAAACAGTGATTATTTGTCCATTTTCTAACAAAACTGAAAAACTGTTCCTTTTCCTTACTCTAGTGAACTGCTCAGAGTAATACAGTTCTCCTTTAAATAAGATTCTGCTCAATACCTTCACAATAATTTCCACGCTGACTAAAATGTTCCCTCTCAAAGCCAGCATCTCTTCATAATTAAGCTTTCTAATATAGTGTAAACCAAGGGTCACAACTTCATCCTTTACTCTTTCAAACTGTATCAACTTTTTGTTGCCAGTCAAGTTATAATACAGCTGTTTACATCTTGCTCCAGCATTTCTCAGCGCATTATTTTTCAAAAGCGGCATCACTTGTCTATATGAAAATTGTTTCATTTTCTGTAAGGGGACACACTGGGTGCCGTGAAACATTTTCAGAAACTCCCCATTAAAAGATTCAAAAATATATCCTGAATGTGCCCACAAAGGTCCCCAATTTCTCACAGATTCTGGTGAAATGAAAGCATAAATGTACATTAAATGAAACATTTGCTTTACCATATAGCATTTCAAACTGTTTGACAAAGTCAACAACAAGTTTCTCACATCTTTGTAACCCCTCAGATGTGACAGAGTCTCTACACAGCAACAACATGAATGTGACCAGGATAAACCAGTGTTGGTAAAATGCATGAGGCAATATTCCCTTTAGCACAAAGATGCTGTAAAACGGTAACTAGTTCTGCCTCTCACTTGCTTTCCAGAACTTTTTTTGTTGTAAAGACCGGGGAACTCTTGTGAAATTGCATGGGGGGTTAATTCTCAAGAGTTGTTGGTCAAGCTCAGGAATGCGATTACCCATATAGTATGGCTCATTATGGTGCTCACTATCCAGCCACAAATTTTTCATTTGGCAAACGACTCCAAGATGCACATTATGCATGTGGTCAGGGGGCATTCCCTCTACGATGTCAAAATGTGGAATGTTGACAAGACTTGTGGGCCCTTTAACACCTCTCACAGTTTGTGCAGTACGCAAAGCCTCCCTTGCATCAATTAGAGTAGAAGCATGATCTCTTTTGGGGACATTTTTGTAAGGGTAAACTCTAACAGTCCCATTTCCTTTTAAAAATTGTTCACCAGGATGTAGGCACATTCTGCATCCATATTGGCCATTAAACTGATTCATGTTTTGCAGAACTGGCCTGCCAACTGAATCACACATCATAACAGCTGCTACCACTCTACAATGTAGTGATGTGCGAGTCATGAACGAATCGTTCAAAACTCGCGAGTCACTTTACTGACTCGAGAATCATGAGTCATCTTCCCCACTGACTCATTAACTCATTTCCTTCCACCAAGAACAACTTACACTTGTAGAAAAATATACAGCTCACCACTTTAAAAAAATATCTTCGCTGTCAGAAATAAAAACCCTCGGAACAAAGCTTAAACAACAGAATCTCTCGTTTGTTCTGAGCTGCACCGCTCTGCTGACACCTGCACCTCCTCACCCCTCCCAACCTGAGAATCTGCTCCCCCTCCCAACCGGAGAATCTGTTGGTCACTCCCATGCCCCTCCCCTCGCTGAGGTGCTGCGAGCTAGTGATGGAAATTTTGATTCCTTTTACTGACTCGAGTTTTAATGAGTCACTCACCAAAGTGAATCGAATCATTTGAGCCATCTGAGTCACTTACCCAGAGAGTGCAAAGTAAAATATGTTAGGTCCAAATTGATATGACTAAATTAATTATGAAAAAATTCAAACTGGTCTCTGAGTCCAGGCTGAATCATTTGGGTGTGTTCTAGTCAGGACCTGGTCAGGACTCATATGAGTCATTTGATTCACCTCGTTTCGAGCTGAATCAAATGAGCGATGACTCATGATTCATGACTCAGAGCTCACCGGACACCCGAACAGCACCTCCTCCGTGCTGAATCACGAGTCAGGACTCATAAAGGAGCAGCTATGATTCATTCAGGACTCAGAGCTCACTGAAGAGAACTCATTTTGGACTGTATCGAGTCAGTACTCATATCTCTGACCAATCACAGAGCAGTTTACCTCGTTTGGAGGTGAATCTCTCAGCAGCTCGGCCTCGCTCTGAAGCTTATAGGAATCCATTGTGCTGCAGCTTTAGCTTTAGCTTAGCTTAGCTTTAGCTTATCGGCCTGTTCAACCGGAACGAGCTGCTTCCTCTGCTCAGCTGCTGCTTTGCCCTGATGGTCTGCTGCCATATTATTAAATTATTTTTTCATTTTATGTCTTGCAAAGCAAATAAAAGATTATTAATCAATTCCACCACTTTTAAAAAATATAAACTGACCTTGTTATCAAATTTGCTAATTTCATTGCTCTAATAGTGTAATAAAACTACAAAACTCATAGAAACTCAGTTGATTTCTGCTCTTTATTTAGCTTATAACAATATTTTCTCTTGTTTGCATTTTATTTATTTTCACTTTATTTTTTCCAGAAATCTAATTGGAGTTATTAATACATACAAATTAATGTTTTTTTATTTAAAATAAACATTTTTTTCTGTCACACAATTTAATGATTAGTTTGAATGTTTTCATAATTAATTTAGTCATATGATGTCATGACCTGCTGCAGTTCTGCCAGTTTCCTCCTCTGTGCTCATTAGCAGGTCAGTGGATACACCTGTGCTGCAGCCTTTAAAAGCCTGCTCCTTCTCCCCACTCACTGCTGGATCGTCTCATTGCCTCAACGTCTGTTCCTGCTCTTAACGCCTGCAATCCTGCAATCCTGCTCTCAACTTGTGATCCTGCAATCCTGCTTCTGCTCTCAACCTGTGATCCTGCAATCCTGCTCCTGCTCCTGCTCCTGCTCTCAACGCCTACTCTCAGCCTGTGATCCTGCAATCCTGCAATCCTGCTCTCAGCCCCTGGTCCCCTCCTGAGTTGTGAGTCATTTTCAAAGCCCGTTTTTGAGGACACTTTCTGTTTGGATCTCTTTTGTTTTGGATGTGGACTGTTTGAACCTCAGGACCCACGAGGAAGGATTCAACCCATCACTTCTGAACTCTGCCACCCCCCCCCCCTATTCTGCCATTGTCACAAAGAAGCCTACACCTCAGTGGACCAGAGGTTCCCCCTCATCATCAAGCTCCTTTGTCCTAAGAAAATAAAGACACTCTTTTGCACTCTTGGGTCTGCTAACCTTGGTTGTTCTTTACACCACACCCTGACAGAACGATCCAGCCAATAATGGACCCAAGGGCAACCCAAGAGTGGAAGGCTCAGATAGAAGGGACATTAAGTGGCCATGGTTCACAGATGGCTGCCCTAGCTGCTGGCATACAAGAGATCACAAGAAAACTGGAGCAAATGAGTGTATTCCAAAGTAGTCCTCCGAATGTGACTGTACAACAGGTGCGAGAGCCCCGCATTGCATCACCAGAACGGTACAGTGGTGACCCTTCATCATGTGAAACATTTCTAACCCAGTGTGAAATACAGTTCTCCTTCCAGCCATCTTCATTTCCCTCAGAACGGTCCAAAGTGGCCTATGTTGTGTCATTGTTGACAGGCCGAGCTGCCCAGTGGGCTGTTGCCCAGTGGGGAAGGAACTCTCACATCTGTTCTTCCTACCAGCTTTTTTCAGCCGAACTGAGGGAGGTTTTTGATCCCATTAAACCCCACCAAGAGGCTGCTTATCAACTGACCCGACTACGTCAAGGTAACGAGTCAGTAGATGACTTTGCCATAAGGTTCAGAACCCTAGCAGGGAAAAGTAAGTGGAATGATCACGCACTATATGACATGTTTCATCAGGGCCTCTCTGACCGCATAAAAGATGAGCTAGCAGCACGTGAACTTCCACCTGCAATTAATGATTTGATATCTGTGGCATCTCGCATTGACAGACGGATCCGAGAGTCTGACAGAGAAAGGTCCCAAAGACTGCACTCCCGCAACCCCAGGCCTGCCCCACACAGAGCAGAGGATGAACCCATGCAGTTGGGTCGCACTCGACTCTCCCAGGAGGAGAGGGACAGACGATTCCGTCAGAACCTGTGTTTTTTCTGTGCCTCACCAGATCACCGCATCGGTTCATGTCCAGTAAAAGACTCGGCTCAGCACGGAAGGAGGAGACGTGTGTGAGCCGATCGATGTCTTCATCCTCCCAGTCCAACCACAGACTCAAGGTGATGTTTTACATCCATAACAAGGTGCACACTGAGAGCGTTTTCATTGATTCAGGAGCCGACTGCAGTTTCATGTCCGAGGAGCTTGTCAAGAAGTGGGGTGTGGGAGTCACTCCGCTCCAGCAGCAACTCAAGGTCAGAGCCATTGACCATCATCTTATCACAGTTAGTCACTCAGTCACCGAACCCATTAAAATGCAGATAGATAATCATTTTGAATCCATTAGTTTTCATATCATCAAAGAAACTGAACTCCCTGTGATCCTTGGTTTGTCATGGCTGAATAAACATAACCCGCAGGTTGATTGGAGGACTGGAAGAATTCTTACCTGGGGCCCAGAGTGCCCAACTAACTGCCTCCGTGCCATGGCAAGAGACTCTGCCCACAAGGTTGAAACTGTAGTGGAGAAATATCCCAATCCGTCCAGAGTCCCAACGGTCTACCATGACCTCAAAGAGGTGTTTAACAAAGTCAAAGCCACATCCCTGCCACCGCACCGCCCATATGATTGTCCTATCGACCTATTACCTGGTACGGTTCCCCCTCGAGGACGACTATATTCGCTTTCAGGTCCAGAGAGAGAAGCGATGACCAAGTACATTGAGGAGTCCCTCTCAGCAGGGTTGATCAGACCTTCCTCATCACCAGCAGGAGCAGGTTTTTTCTTCGTCAAGAAGAAGGATGGGGGCCTGAGACCTTGTATTGACTATAGGGGCCTTAACGAGGTAACTGTACGTAACAGGTACCCTTTACCTCTAATGTCATCTGCTTTCGAACTCCTTCAGGGTGCCAAGATCTTCACGAAATTGGATCTCCGCAATGCATATCACTTGGTCCGTATCAGAGCTGGTGACGAGTGGAAGACCGCGTTCAACACACCATCTGGTCACTACGAGTACCAGGTCATGCCATTTGGCTTGACCAACGCCCCCGCAGTCTTCCAGAACCTGGTTAATGACGTCCTGAGAGACATGATTAACAAATTCGTATTTGTCTACCTTGATGACATTCTTGTTTTCTCCAGTTCAGAGTCAGACCACATCAATCATGTCCGCAAGGTTCTTCTGAGATTGCTGCAAAACCAACTCTACATCAAAGCGGAGAAATGTGAGTTTCATGCAACCACAACTTCCTTTTTGGGGCTTGTCATTTCAGAAGGAGAGGTCAAAATGGACCCAGCAAAGGTCCAAGCAGTGCTGGATTGGCCCAGACCTAAGAGCCGCAAGGAGCTTCAAAGGTTCCTGGGCTTTGCAAATTTTTACCGCCGTTTTATACGGAACTACAGCAAGATAGCTTCTCCCCTGCATGCCCTGACATCCTGCAAAAGAACTTTTTCCTGGAGTGACGCAGCTGAAGCAGCTTTCCATGAGTTAAAGACACGGTTTACTTCAGCTCCAGTATTGACAACACCAGACCCAAGCAAGCAGTTTCTGGTAGAGGTGGATGCCTCTAATGAAGGGATTGGGGCCATCCTTTCTCAGCGTTCTGGAGATGGCAAGGTCCATCCATGTGCCTATTTTTCCCGGCGTCTAACCAGCTCCGAAAGGAACTATGATGTTGGAGATCGGGAGCTACTGGCAGTCAAAGCGGCTCTGGAGGAGTGGCGCCACTGGCTGGAGGGGGCTGAGGTTCCTTTCGTTGTCTTCACAGACCATAAGAACCTGGAGTACTTGCAGACAGCCAAAAGGGTAAACCAACGTCAAGCCCGCTGGTCCCTATTTTTTAATCGTTTCACCTTTTTGTTGTCGTACAGGCCAGGTTCAAAGAACACTAAAGCAGATGCACTGTCCAGGCGGGACGACATAACAACAGTGCCTTTGACTCCTGAATACATCCTTCCTCCTTCTGTGCGACTGGCTGTCACAAACACAGACATTGAGGAGGAGGTAATGGCAGCTAACCACAAAATAAAGACACTCTTTTGCACTCTTGGGTCTGCTAACCTTGGCTGTTCTTTACACCACACCCTGACATATGAATTTGGACCTAACATATTTTACTTTGCACTCTCTGGTTAAGTGACTCAGTGACTCAAATGATTCGATTCACTTTGGTGGGTGACTCATTAAAACTAGAGTCAGTAAAAGGAATCAAAATACCCATCACTACGACAATGATTAACAATGTTTTGCCTGTGTAAGTTGAAGTCCACAGTGGATAATGACTGGCACTCAAGGGTGAATGTCTTTAAAAATGCATAATAATAATCTTTATTTATATAGCACCTTTCAAGATAAAAATCACAAAGTGCTTCACAATAAAACACAAGTAAAACAAAGAATAAAACAAGAGTATAAAAACAGAGTAAAAAAACTCAAAATAAAAACATAATTAAGAAAAGGCAATTTTAAAAAGATGTGTCTTTAGCTGCTTTTTAAAAGAAAACACTGAGTCAACAGATCTGAGGCTGAGAGGAAGGGAGTTCCAGAGAGATGGAGCCACTGCTGCAAAAGCTCTGTCACCTTTAGTTTTTAACCGTGTTCTTTTAACCACCAGCAGGCCTTGGTCACATGATTTCAGGGACCTGCTGGGAGTGTACGGCTGCACAAGGTCCTTTATGTAGATCGGTGCTTGGTTATTAACTGCTCTGTAAGTTAAAACCAGGATCTTGAACTGCACTCTGTAGGCGATGGGGAGCCAGTGCAGTTTGATTAACAGTGGGGTGACATGAGAAAATTTGGAGGATTTAGTTAAAAGCCTTGCAGCAGCGTTCTGGACAACCTGAAGTCGTTCTAGAGATTTTTTACTGAGACATGTAAAGATGGAGTTGCAATATTCAAGACGGGAGGAAATAAAAGCATGAATGAGCATCTCCATCTCAGAACGTGATACAACTGGACTCAGTTTAGCAATGTTTTTTAAATGATAAAAACAAGAACTAACAAGTGCAGCAACATGGGAGTCAAGAGATAAAACTGGGTCTAGAGTTACTCCAAGGTTTCTTACAGAGGGCCTGACAAAAGAGGCAAGTGGACCGAGCCACTGCACTATCTGGGAGTGGTTTTGTTGAACCAAACCACAGGCCAAAAATCAAAATATAGTCTTTTCTGACATTATAAGGAAGTTCATTTACCATCCCCTGCAATGGCCAAATTGAGTTTTTTGATGATTTAAACACTGGAACTCCATCATAAGTAAGTGTTAAGGAGACTGCATGAGAACTGTCTAGTGGACCACCATCCCTTTTCAGATTTTGATACATTTTACCACAACAAATGTCATCATAATTCTCTGAATTACACATGCCTGTTCCTGACTTAAGACAACTTGCAATATCATCCCAAGTAAGTATAAGAAGAAATTCCCATTCTTCAAGGAGCTCTTTCTATCCCATGAAAAGTTATAAACGGAACATTGTCCCTCACTAACTTGGTTACCAATGTAGTATTCACACTTGGGACAGTAGATGTGACATTCCAGATGACCTCGTATTGGTTGAAGCTCTTTTAAGAACAAATGCTTTGAAGTCAGAACATTTTCTGGACAGTGGATATTAATCAAATCTAGAAGATCAGACAGGGCCAGACCAGTAAGCAAGTGTTTCAGGGCATATGCAAGTATGAGTAGAAAACTCTGAGCTTTGGTTATTTGTGAGCCGGTGTACAGGTGCTCATCATTTATCGTTGAAAACCTGTCATTGGTTTCTCTTCCCAAAGGAATTTCTCCATTTTCTGAATTGTCAGTGCTTTAGTCTGGTCCAGAGTCTTGGTCACAGGTGTCCTGGTGCAGGTCCTGCAGGGAATAAGCAGATCAAATTTTAGGGAAAGTGCTATCAGTAAAATTACAGATTTTAAATCAAATCGCTGCCACCACCTGCTTCTTCAGAGTCATCACATGTATCCTGATCTGCTAGGTAAGAGCAGAGAAGTTTTTAGCGAAAGGTTTTTTTTTTTTTTTTTTTCCAAACACAACGTCAGGACAATATTTCGTGCAATACCCAAGGAAATTCCAAAGAAAGGGTTAGGGTTAATATTGTATCATGCATAATGAATTCAACTCTAACCCTTACCCCAAAAAAGTGATTTATATATGCTTTATTGGACTGGAACATTGAATCAAACATAAATAAAATCATGTGTTTAGATAAATACATTTTTTTTCCAAACATGCTTGTTAGGTAAAATTGTATGTCCTTCCAGAACACAGACACAACAGAACAATCCACAAAAACATGTTCAATACCCTCTCCATCTTCCTGACAGAAACAACGCTTATTACAAACATTGGGGGAAAAAAATTCTTTGATTTTGTTAAAAAATAACATTTATATGGTTTTAAAAAGATTGTGTTCTATTTATTTCTATCTATATATGGCCACCTGTGTTTGCATATAGGGTTTGAATAATAATCTAACTGGACTCTAATAAACTTGTTTGTGCACTTTTTATTCAACCAGATCAATTCCCTGAACTGAAAACAATTTTTGATATAAATTTAAGTCTTCACCTTTTACAGTTTGTGCTATTAAATATATATTATGTGGAATCAAGCCAATAACCAAATCAAATTCGTTCTAAGGTATGACAACATTGTATTTGCGTAAAAAAAAAAAAAAAAAACTTTCATGTGTGCCGATTTCCTTTATTTTTAAATAATTGATTTACTGTAATCGTTTTTTTGAAAAAACAGTTTTGTAAGAATAAAGTTTTGTTTTGTGTAAGATGTAACAATTGTTCCACAAAATACAGTTGTGAGGAGAAAAGTTGTGTCTGAACATAAGAGTCCAGGATAACTTTGATGAAGAGGCTGAGACATTTGGATCCAAGTGCAACTGATTTAATGAACAAGGGCAATATATAAGCGTAGTCAAAGTCCAGGCGTGGGTCGAGGTAGGAGGCAGGCAGGAAATCGAGGAAACAGGCAGAGATCAAAAATACAGAGAATCACACAGAGAAGGTATACTAAGACTGTAAGAGGACCAAAACAAGACTTCACACTGAGAAGAGGTTGGAGAGTGGCATATATACAGGGTGGTGATGAGGTGATGAGAAACAGCTGAGGAAGGCTTGCACCAGAGAGAGATGGATCATGGGAGATGTAGAGGAAGGGAGCAGGGCTTGTTAATATTTAGGCGAGAGCTCCCTCTGGTGGTTAGAGGTAGAAATAGAGGGCTCAACTCTGACAGAGCCCCCCCCCCCCGCGAGCGGCTCCGGAAGTAAGAAGGCAATCGATGCCGGGGACGATCACGAGACCGAGGAGCTGGTCTGTCCAGATGTGTTTGGTGGAACTCCGTGATCAGGGATGGGTCGAGGATGTCATCCAAAGGAACCCAGGAACGTTCTTCTGGGCCGTACCCCTCCCAATCCACCAGATACTGAAGCTGGCCATTCCGGCGCCGGGAATCCAAAATCTCGTGAACAAGATAAGCCTCCTCTACATCAACCATCAGCGGAGGCATGACAACTTCAGAGGTGCCCGACCACACTTCTCCTTCAAGGGGCTTGACAGCAGGTTTCAGTAATGAGACGTGGAACGTGGGCGAGATCCGATATCCTGGAGGTAGTTGCAAACGGAACGAAACAGGAGTGACTTGTTTAATGATTTTGAAGGGTCCCACAAACCTTGGACTGAGTTTCTTGCATGGGAGCCGTAAGCGGAGATCTCGAGTGGACAACCACACCCACTGTCCTGGTTGCAGATTAGGACCTGCACGGCGGTGTCTATCAGCTTGTTCCTGAGTCCGACGAACAGCCTGCTGACATTGGACGTGAGTTGCCTCCCAGGTCTCCTCGCAGCGCCTGAACCAGTCATCAACTGACGGAAGTTCCGTGGACTCTCCAGACCAGGGGAAGAAAGGTGGTTGCACGCCTAGTACACACTGGAAGGGAGACAACCCTGTAGCAGCCTTTTTCAAAGAGTTCTGTGCATATTCTGCCCAGACCAAAAACCGGCTCCAATCTCCTTGATGGTGGCTGCAATATGATCTCAGGAACTGGGTTACCTCTTGATTGAGTCGTTCCACTTGTCCGCTGGACTGTGGGTGGTAGCCAGAGGTAAGGCTCACGTTGATGCCCAACCCTTTGCACATTTCCCGCCATACTCATGATGTGAATTGAGGTCCCCGGTCAGAGACGATGTCCTCAGGTAGGCCGTAGTGACGGAAAACATGTGTGAGTAACTGTTCAGCGGTTTCCAGGGCAGTGGGTAGCTTGGGCAGAGGAAGAAGTCGACAGGCTTTAGAGAAACGATCAACAATGGATAGGATGGTGGTATTACATTGAGAGCATGGCAAATCAGTGATAAAATCCACAGCTATATGTGACCACGGACGTTGGGGTATAGGTAAAGGCTGCAGGAGACCGGCTGGAAGCTGACAGGGAGTTTTGGCCATCTGGCAGGACGTGCACTCTGTGACAAACTGCGCCACATCTGCCTGTATTGTCGGCCACCAAAAGGAATTTTTTATTAGTGATTGAGTGCCCGCCGTACCTGGATGCCCTGCTGCAGGTGTGTCGTGCATCAAGTGCAAAACCCTTTGTAAGTAGTAAGTAAGTAAATTTTATTTATAGAGCACCTTTCACAGATAAAATCACAAAGTGCTTTACACAGCAAAACAATGAGAGAAAAGTAAAACAGATGAAAACAATAAATAAAACATAATACGGTACAAATTAACCAAAAGCTATTTTAAAAAGCAGCGTTTTCAGCTGTTTCTTAAAAGCCTCGACATTGTCAGTCAGGCGGAGCGATAAGGGCAGGGCGTTCCACAGTCTTGGGGCTAGTGCTTGAAAAGAGAAGTCACCTCGAGTTTTATAACGAGTCTTTGGGACTCTAAGAAGGTTCAAAGATGAGGATCGCAGGGAGCGGCTAGCGACACACTGTACAAGTAGCTGGGAAATATAATCAGGTGCCTGCCCATTAAGAGCTCTAAAAATCAAAACTAAGATTTTAAAATCAATTCTAAAACTAATGGGTAGCCAATGTAAAAAAAGATAAAACAGGTGAAATATGAGCCCTTCTGCTGGATCCAGTTAAAAGCCTAGCAGCTGCATTTTGCACCAGCTGAAGGTGATGTTCTGTGGACTGATTAAAACAGGTAAAAAGGGAATTACAATAGTCTAAACGAGATTAAATAAAAGCATGGACCACAGTCTCCAGGTCAGCCTTGGTTACAATTTTTCTCAGCTTAGAAATATTTCTCAGGTGGTAAAAACAGTTTTTGACCAAGTGTTTTGAATGATTATTGAAGGACATAGACTGGTCATACATTACACCAAGGTTTCTGAGGGTAGATTTGCAGGAGGAGCCGAAGGAGCGTAAGTGATGTTTAATGGAGGTGACTTGATGCTTCGGGCAATTATCAGGGTTTCTGTTTTCTTTTCATTTAGTTGAAGATAATTGAGACTTAGCCAGTCTTTGATGTATGAGAGGCAAAGTAATAAGTCATCTAACTTATGAAACTCACTGAAAGAGCAGTACAGTTGAATAGTCATCAGCGTATAAATGGTAAGACACATTTTTAAAACTACTAATAATATTTCCAAGAGGGTTGATATACAAAAGAAATAGGATTGGGCCAAGAACTGAGCCCTGGGGGACACCATGCAACAAGTGGGCGACTTCAGATATTAAACCATTTGCATACATGACAGTTGTTCTGTGGGAAAGGTAAGAAGCGAACCATGAAAGTACAGTCCCAGATATTCCAAAATTTTCTTGTAGTCGACATAATAATGTCTTATGTTCGACTGTGTAAAAGGCTGAGGACAGATTCCACAAAACCAAAACTGTGTATTGACCTGAGTCTGCGGCCATCAGAATGTCATTAGAGACTTTTAAGAGGGCAATGTCGGTAGAATGTAGTTTTCTGAACCCAGACTGAAACTGATCTAAAATACCATATGTATTCACAAAAAGTGTCAACTGACCTGCAACAACTTTCTCCTTAATCTTTGCTAAAAATGGCAATTTTGATATTGGCCCATAACTGCTTGGCTCCAGTGGATCCAAATTTGGCTTCTTTAATACTGGACTTTTTTTTTTTCTTCTTCTTCTTCTTTTTCTCTTTTCCTCTTTTTTCTCTTTTTTTTCTATTTTAAATATTTGAAGGATCAAAGCTGTTCTGAAGAGAAGATGACAGAAGAAAGTGAAGAATGAATTGACTCAGGTGTTATTTTTTCTTGGAGAACAATGGTTTCCTCCTTGTACATCTGCCATAAAAGTCAAACTTATGCAGTAATTTTCTTATACTTTCACATCAACAGTAGCAAGATCGTGCTGTTGGTCTTATGATGACATTATAGAATTTTGGTAACTTTTTTTAGCATCATGCATTCTGCTCTGGGGTTAAATTTGCTTGTACAACCAGATCTGGGCATTGTTGCAACTGTTTTAGAAGTCCTCCACCTGTAAACAATTTTACCGTAGTAGACTACAAAGGAGCCACAAACTTCTTTTTGAGAGTCTCAGGCAGCTCTTTGGATCACATCAGTGTTCTCACTTTTTTTAATAAAAAAAAAAAAAATGTTTCTGTGACTTATTATATTCTTGAGAAATGAAATAAATACTTAAAATATTCCAGGCAGCTACAGTGTTTCTTTTTTGCTGAACCTGCTTCTTGAAACGGGCCCCTGATTATGTGCACCTGTTATGATACACCTTTGTTTGATTATAGTCATTTTAGGTAGTAAGATATATACGCTTTCCTGATGTATTTTTAACCAGAATTGCATTATTTGCAATTTTCATCTAACAGGATGTTTTCAAGGTTTCTATTAGAAATTAATGGACAGCAAGAGACGTGAATCGTCTGACAGTTGCTTCCATTAATTTCACACCACAAAAGGGAATGATCCTTGTTAATCCTTGTTATTTTTTTTTTAACTTGTGCTGTCCAACAGCTGAGCCAACACATGCGGCTGAGAGCTTCTTGTGTTGGGCAGATTTTACTGTCACAACAGGGATTTATTAAGTATAAACCCCTGTTGTATTTAATCCTAAACTTTATTTATATTGATTATGTTTTATTTTATTTATTTATTTATTTTTCTTTGTTGTTGGACCGGATGGAAAAAAGGAAGAGGGTGGGGGAGGGGTGGGGGGAGAGGAAGAAGAAGATGGCAACAGAGGGAGGCAACATCATAAAACCAGGACTAAGTGATAAACTAGAATGGGCGGGGCCTGTCTACACAAACTATAGTTACACACACACTTGTTGGCCAAAATAGTCTCCACCTTTAAACTAAACATACTCACATAGACTATACATATACTACACATGTACTTAATTCAACTGCAGCTCACACACTCCATCATACAAACCCATTCAGATAAAGACTTTCATTCTGTCACACAAATGGTTAGTGCTAAGGTGAGCTGATACCTGTGCTCAGGTGAGTGTTTATGTTTCGCTGAGGTGGATGGTGATGGAATGTACTCAGGGGGAGAGCGCCCGGCCATCCCCATGCCAAGACCCCCCGCCGGGGCAGCAGCTGCGGCCAAGATCCCCCAACACCCGCCATGGAGCCGCGGAGAGAGACCGCCCACCGGGCAATCCCGCCGAGCACCCAGACCGGGGCACGCGGGACCGCCGCAGAGGC
>NW_023416911.1:216249-230574 GCF_002922805.2 Oryzias melastigma | reverse complement strand
AAGACTTATTGTCTCTGTCCCATTTAACTAAATCAATTAAGCTTTTCAATTAATTTTCCTTGTATTTTAACAATAATATGTCATCTGGCTGGCAAAAGGCAACAAAAGCAAACCAATAAAAACAAAAAACAAAAACAAGAAACGTTGTGGAGGCCGTGAAAATGTCCACGTCCACGCTCACCGTGGTCGGGATGCCTTCTAAAATTTCCATCTTCTATTTCTTTGTTCCATTCTGTGTCTGCTGTGACTTTTCTCAGGGCAGTTCTTCACTCAGTGTCCAGGCTTCCTACAGTAGTAGCAGACATGTGCACGGTGTGGAGGGTCATCTTTTTTCTTTTTGTCATTGCTGCGTTTTATCTGGCCTGGTTTGTTGGTGACAGGCGTGTCGGAGCACATCAGCCATTCAGACAAATGTCAGTTCAGTCCAGTCCACACAGGACATCTTTGGGGCTTCTGTGAGAGATGAGCAGAACCCATCCAGGAAGCGACTCTTCGTCAGTGCTTCATGTGGAGGCAATCTTCCTTCTAGTGCAGTCGTTGAGCTTTGACAGATCACATGTGGAAGGGAAGCTTTCATTCATGGCAGGTCAGAGGTCAGTCAGCCACATGTTGTAGATTCTGTCAGCGTTGTTCTGTCCCAAAGTCATTCAATCTCCTTTGCCATGGCTGCTCCTCCTCTCTCTCGGGGGTCAGGAGGTGTTTGGACGCTGCCATGAGGTTATCTGTAACTTGCACCACAGGGAGCTGCAGGATAGGACTTTGGGTCACTGACGCTGCTCGTCCACTTCTCAGTCTCATAGGTGAAAAGGCTGATGTTGGACCCAGACCGAATACCTCAGGAGATTCAGTCTCAGTGGTTGAGTTGATGATGGCGTCAGCTGTAACTTGATGTTGGTGCTGACCCGCGTTGCTGCTGCTTGGAGAGGAGTGAGGAGGAGGTTGAATGGAGGAGCTGGAATACTGGCTTCAATTAAGGGCAAGGGGTCAGGTTGGGAGGGTGGAGGGATGGAGTCCGCTCGACAGGTCAACTTTGGTTCCCCATGAAGTCTGCAGTGGACAGAGAGAGGAAAAGAAGTAGTTTCTGTTTTTTTTTTTTACACATTTCTCCGTTGTTACCCACCCTCACTGTCTGATTGCTGCTCTTTAGAGGCATTAAGGTGTGTTTTTTTTTAATCTGCAGCTCACAGCTCACAATATTACTAAAATTTCTTCTTTGTCTAATCAGATGCTGCTGTTAGACCTGATCTGCTCTGGTTCTCAAAGACTTCCCTGTTTAAACTTCACAATAGTCAAAACCATAGATTTTTCTTTCATAAACATTATTAACTTGGAATCCACGCCAGGATTCTCCACTTTCCACGTTTCCCATGTTTACTGGTCTCCCGCATAATAAACTCACAACCTTTGGTCTGGTCTCACCTGATAAGAAACTTATCAAATTCACAGAAAACTCCTTCGATCTCGCCGTAGCTCAAAAAGGCATCACCTAATTACGTATTTTATGCACAGGCAAACTTTGCGTTGGTCTTGTTTAATTATAGGTCACAGTCTACTGTTCTTCCAAAATAAACTCACAACCTTTGGTCTCGTGTTCACTCACAAACAGATTTTTGCATTGTTCTCGTGTTCACTCACAAAGGTAATTCTTTCCCCTGGTCTTGTATTTACTCACAGGCTTTACAAAGAAATTAATTCTTTCCCCTGGTCTCGCATTTACTCACAGGCTTTACAAAGAAAATATGTTTATTATAGGTCAGTCTTTAGTCCCTGGTCTTGGTAGACGTCTTTACCTCACAGGCTTTAGTGGGAAACAAACCCCTTTTTTTTTGCACAAACAACCCAAATTAATAATCAAAGGAAGAATAAACGAGAAAAGAAAATAATTGGAATGCTCCTCACCGGATTCAGTCCACCCAGGTTCTTTTGACGGATACCGTCACGGTCAATCGGAACGACGGACCCCGGTCCCTTCAGGATCTAGGTGGCCAACCTTCGTGGTCCTCCGTCCCGACGGACACGTCCGGGATCCCACTTCTGACACCAAATTGTTGTGGAAAAATGTAGAATCCGATGGAGGAACAGACACATCTTAGGATTAACACAAGTGTTTAATAACAGCATCAGAAAAAATACACGCGGTGCACAAGAACATGCAGGGAAAGCTCTGTTAGAGGGTTCCAACGAACTGACAAGATGCAGACCCTTTATAGGGCTCCTCTCTACATCTGTCTCTGGGTCAACAGAAGCCTCTGCTTCCTGTATTTGTCTCAGGATCAACTTGTTATCTGTGTCTTAACAGAACCAGCATTTATCTTGGGGTCAGCAGAAGCCTCTGCATCCTGCATTTGTCTCGGGGTCAACGTGCTATCAATGTCTTAACATCAAACACTCCCTACGTTGGAATTCTAACGAATTCTCCCAGCCTGTTCTGTCCCAAAGTCATTCAATCTCCTTTGTAATGGCTGCTCCTTCTCTTTCGAGGTTCAGGAGGTGTTTGGACGCTACCATGAGGTCATCTGCCGCTTTTACTACGGGGAGCTGCAGGATAGGACCCTGGGCTACTGATGCTGCTCGTCCACTTCTCAGTCTCATGGGTGAAAAGGCTGATGTTTGACCCAGACCGAATACTTCAGGAGATTCAGTCTCAGTGGTTGTGTCGATGACAACTTCAGCTGCAGCTTAAAGCAGATGGGAGGGGTGCTGACCTGTGTTGCTGCTGCTTGGAGAGGAGTGAAGAGGAGGATGAATGGAGGAGCTGGGATACTGGCTTCATTTAAGGACAAGGGGTTAGGTTGGGAGGGGGGAGGGATGGAGTCCGCTCGACAGGTTGGCTCTGGTTCCCCATGAAGCCTGCAGAGGACAGAGAGAGGAAAAGAAGTAGTTTCTGTTTTTTTTGTTTTTTTTTAATCTGCAGCTCACAGCTCACAATATTACTAAAATTTCTTTCTTTGGCATGTCGAAAGAAAGAAACAAACCACGTTGGCGTTGGTGGTGTCGTTGGCGTGCTAGAACATGATCGATGAGGTGCCAATGTTTGGGTCGTGGATGCATCCAGGTTGTCTTCAGAATGTCCTTTTTGCTGGAAGATGGTATTGGTGATGACAAATTGTTGTTCCATGCAAAACTCAAGCAGCAAGCGCCCATTTTCGTTGCAGTTTCCGACGCCGTGTCTACCAAGAACTCCTTTCCAGGCAACTGTGTCTTGGCCCACTCGGGCGTTAAAGTCTCAAAGGATTATTACTTTGTCGTCTGCAGGGGTGCTTTGGAGGAGGCTGCGAAGCTCGGAATAGAACTTGTCCTTGTCCGCAGGTTCAGCTTGAAGAGTTGGGGCATACACTGTAGAGCGTGACACACTTCTTGTTCATCAGGGGGAGACGCATGGACATGATGCGGTCCGAATTACCGATTGGCAGGTTTTCAAGCCTGGAGACGATGGAGGTTTCAATCATGAGGCCGACACCAGAGAGACGCCTTTCAGCTGTCGGTTTCTCTGACCAGAAGAGGGTGTAACCGGCACCTTTCTCCTGGAGGCTACCTTCCTCGGAGAAGCGAACTTCGCTGAGTGCAGCAATATCAAAATCCAGCCTGTACAGTTAGTATGCAATCAGAGCAGAGCGACGTTCAGGTCTGTTTCTATCTTCTTTGACGAGCATGGTTCTGATATTCCAGCATGCCAATGTCAGTGCTTGTGCATCCTTACAGGTGGGTGCATACCTTCTTTCTTTCATTTTTGTTTGACCTCTAAGAAGATGCCCGTTGGCCGCTGTAAACCAACTAGGGGGAATGAGAGACGAGCTTTGGTTAGGCCAAATTTTTTTAGGCCCCTCTCCGTGCGGAGCAAGCAGTGCATCCCCAGAAAAGGCTGCTTGGTCGTTCAGGGTGTGCCGAATGATGCTGTCGTCTCTAGGTCACCATCGGGCGACCAATATCCTGAACCACCTGCATGCAAGCTTGGAGCTGCGGCTTCCAGTGACATCTTTCACCTGCCGTTTTCGCCCCCTCCCATCGCTACAGGACTTGGAGGAGTTGGTGGTAAGCGGACGCAGACAAGTCCTTCGAGCCTGCGCAGTGTAGTTTTAAGGTGAAGTGCAGTGTGGGCAGTCCTGGCCCCACCCTTTACACCCGTGGTTCATCTGTCATAGCCTAGCAAGCTAGGACAGTGACAGCGAGGTCCACGGGTTGTAGGTTTTACATCAGACTGTCCTTGTCCTAGCCTCTGGCTTGGAAAAAAAACCTTCCTCGGAGGCACGGGGGGTATGTTGGCCGTTGAGATCGTCTTGGATCACTTCAGCCCTGGCCGGTGACCTCAATATCAGGTTCATACGCCCAGTGGTGCAATATTAGACACCACCCCCTCACATGGTTTAGCCCGCCAGCTGAAGCGGTTTACCACGGTGTGGCGCTTGACCCAGCATGTGAGAGATTTAGGGATGAGTGGGGACCAGTGATGCCTGTCCACCCTACAAATAGGGAGCAGAGTGCCAGACTCCAAAGGTACCACCCCTCCCCAGAGCCCCTACGCCCTCTACTAAAATTAATTATTTGTCTAATTAGAGGCTGCTGTTAGACTTGATCTACTCTGGTTCACAAAGACTTCAATGTTTAGACATCACAATATTCAAAACCATCTTTCATAAACATCATTAACTTGGAGTTCACGCCGGGATTCTCCACTCTACTTTCCATGTTTCCCATGTTTACTGGTCTCCCGTATAATAAACTCACAACCTTTGATCTGGTCTCACCTGATAAGAAACGTATCAAATTCACAGAAAACTCCTTCCATCTCGCCGCAGCTCACTAAGGCATCACCTAATTTCGTATTTTACTCACAGGTAAACTTTGCGTTGGTCTCGTTTAATTATAGGTCACAGTCTACTGGTCTTTTAAAATCACAACCTTCGGTCTGGTCTCATCTAATAATAAATTACCAAATTCACAGAAAACTCCTTTTTACGGCATCAGGCAAAAGGGAACCCAGGAGCAGGAAGGACTCAAGATCAGATGGGGAACGAAGAATAATATTTAATAGCACTCCAAAACGTAGAAGACAAAACAAGACTCTGCGACAGTGAAACACCAAAAGACCATAACTTAAATACCTGTAATAATAATGACAAATAATATGCAGCTGTGGCAACCAGGTGAGAGCAAAGGAGGAGGGGCAAACACTGCTGAACGTAACACTCCTTCGTTCTCACCGTAGCTCACAAAGGCATTACCTAATGTAGTATTTCACACAAAGGTAAACTTGACGTTGGTCTCGTTCATTTCGGTCACAGGCTCTACTGGTCTTCCTTAAAAAATACACTCACAACCTTTGGTCTGGTCTCATCTGATAAAAAATTACCAAATTCACAGAAAACTCCTTTGATCTCACCGTAGCTCACAAAGGTATTACCTAATTACGCATTTCACGCACAGGTAAACTTTACGTTGGTCTCGTCTATTTATGGTCACAGTTTAATCGGTAGATGTCTTTACCTCACAGGCTTTAGTGGGAAACAAACCTTTTGGTTTTTCACAACAACCAAAATTAATAAAAATGTAAAAAAAAATAGAATAAACGATAAAAATAAAAATACATGGAATGCTCCTCACCGGATTCAGTCCACCCAGGTTCTTTTGGCAGATCCCGTCATGGTCGATCGGAACGGCGGACCTCGGTCCCTTCAGGATCCAGGTGGCCAACCTTCGAGGTCCTCCGTTTCTACAGGCACGTCCAGGATCCCACTTCTGACAACACCAAATTGTTGTGGAAAAATTTTGAATCCGATGGAGGAACAGACACATTTTAGGATTAACACAAGTGTTTAATAACAAAATCAGAATAATACACGCTGTGCACACAAGCATGTAGGGAATCTCTTTCATAGAGGGTTCCGACGAAATGACAAGATGCTAGGGCTTTTATGGGGTTGCTCAAACCATTTGTCTCTCGGCCTGGTGGTCTTGTCTCTTGGGTGATGGTCTCCTGGGCCTGTTGGCCTCCTCTCCATGCCAGTAGTGGGATCCCAGAGATTTAAGATTTAAAGCAGGGGATCAAACTACATCAGAGCCTGGGGGTGTCCAGGTCTCGGTCTAGAGAACTAGTGTGTGTTCACTTTCGGCTTATCCCTTTCGGGGTCGCTACAGCACCCACTGTTTCGCATCAGTGAGTTTGCCAGAGAGGGGCACAGGGACCCAGTTAGGCAGCAGCGTCAAGGACCCAATCTGGGTGGGGATCAGTGGACAACCCTGGGAATCCTTGCTCCTTGCTCTCGAGAACTCGTCCTCTCCAAAACTCCATCAGTGGGTGTGCCTGGTCGGGCCTTGTTTACATCACTCCTTGGGGCCTCTGTTCCTCTTGGGTGCGCCTCTCCTAGGCGGGGGTGGGCGGGCCCTTTCTTCCTCCCCCTGGACCTCCCGCGGCTCGGGTGGGCGGTTGTCTGGAGCATGGGGGTGGGTGTTCCTTGGGGGGCCCTGGCTCGTACCAGGCAGGGTGATGCTCGGCGCTGCTGGGTGGTGGTGGGCTGCTCTTCGGGGGTTGGGGGGCTCTCCTAGGGTGGGGCCTCGCGTTGGCCCTCCTGGCGGGGTGGGGGGGGCTGCTCTTCTGGCTGGGGCCTGCGGTCTCTGTGTTCGTGTGCCTTCCTGCTCTCGGGTGTGGGGGGCCTCTGCGGTGGTCCCGCGTGCCCCGGTCTGGGTGTTTGGCGGGATTGCCCAGCGGGCGGTTTCTCTCCGTGGCTCCATGGGAGGTGTTGAGGGGATCCGGGCTGCAGCTGCTGCCCCGGCGGGGGGTCTTGGCGTAGGGATGGCAGCGTGCACTCCCCCTGAGTACATTCCATCACCATCCACCTCAGTGAAACATAAATATTCACCTGAACACAGGTGTCAGCTCACCTTTGCACTAATAGTTTGTGTGACAGAATGAAAGGCTTTTTTTGTGTCGATTTGTATGATGAAGTGTGTGAGCTGCAGTTATATTGTGTACATTCTGACCAGTTTAAATGTGGAGATGTGTATCTCAACCAACAGGTGTGTGTGTA
Source organism: Oryzias melastigma (assembly GCF_002922805.2). Taxonomy (NCBI): domain Eukaryota; kingdom Metazoa; phylum Chordata; class Actinopteri; order Beloniformes; family Adrianichthyidae; genus Oryzias; species Oryzias melastigma. Next base: position 223,549 of record NW_023416911.1, on the reverse strand, counting down.
ATTACAAGTGTGTGTGTAGGCAGGCCCCGCCCATTCTAGTTTACTATTTAGACCTGGAAGTTTTATGATGTTGTTTCCCTCTGTTGCCACCTTCTTTTTTCTCTAACCCCCCCCCCCATCTTCTTTTCCGTCCGGTCCAACAAAACAAAAACAAAACATAATCAATATAAATAATGTTTAGCATGAAATACAACAGAGGTTTATACTCAATAAATCCCTGTTGTGACAGTAAAATCTGCCCAACACTAGAGGTGCAGTTGAATTAAGTACATGTGTAGTATATGTATAGTATATGTGAGTATGTTTAGTTTAAAGGTGGAGACTATTTTGGCCAACAAGTGTGTGTGTAACTATAGTTTGTGTAGACAGGCCCCGCCCATTCTAGTTTATCACTTAGTCCTGGTTTTATGATGTTGCCTCCCTCTGTTGCCATCTTCTTCTTCCTCTCCCCCCACCCCTCCCCCACCCTCTTCCTTTTTTCCATCCGGTCCAACAACAAAGAAAAATAAATAAATAAATAAAATAAAACATAATCAATATAAATAAAGTTTAGGATTAAATACAACAGAGGTTTATACTCAATAAATCCCTGTTGTGACAGTAAAATCTGCCCAACACTAGAGGCTCTCAGCCCGCATCTGTTTGCTCAGCTGTTGGACAGGACAAGTTAAAAAAAAAAAAAATTGGCAGTAATTTGCTTTTTTTAAGCGCTGCATTTATATTCTGTTGTTTATTCCACTGTGTCAGAAGGTTGCCCTCTGTCTCTCCCTCTGGCTCCCTCCGCACACAGTCTCCTGAGTATTAGCAACTTCCTGTTCTCTTCTCACTGCATTTCCCATCAGCCCCTGCAGCTCCTCCCAGAAGCTCCTCAGCTGCTTCTCATCTGCAATCACCCTCAACAGCTTAAAGCCAGAGGACCAAGCCAAACTCAGTGCGAAGTATTATCCTCCCTGCTATCCTGAATCTCTGAATCCTACCCTTACTGTTGCCGACTTATTTTGAATTCCACTCTCTCCTGTCAGCCACCTGCCTCGACTCCTGCCTGGCCTTGACCTCCGCTTGCCTCTCCTCTGACAAAGCCAAGCCAAGCTGTGCCTGACCTTCGCCTGTCTCTGACTACCGTCTGCCTCACCTATGAAATCTCCACGCTGTGCCTGACCGCTGCCTGTCTGACCAGCTTCTGCCCCTCAACTCATTCATAAAACGCTGCATATGGATCCAACTGCCTCTGACTCCTTGTTACACAATGCTTTAAGACTGACAGATTTAAATCCAGAAACTGTCAGCATGATTTGCCAATCAGCCCAATTTTTTTTTTTTTTTTTAATTTGTTTTAGAGTAGTTGATGGGAACCAATTTAACACAGTAGATAGTTGTACAGTATCTGGTTGTGAACCTACACCAAATGAATTGTTCTGCGGTTATCAGTTTCATCATGCAGACCTTCGGAGAACCCCTGAGGAAGCTGATGTAACAATGACATTTCAAATACTTTATAATACCAAGAATCAGGATGGTGTTCACAACATCAAAATCATTTCTGATGTCACTGATTGTATTTGTTCTCTTGATGAATTTTGTGAGCAACAGAAGTTGACATGTTCCCTGATCATGGAAGCCACTAAGAGGGTTTCAGTGGACATACAGGCTTCAGACATTGTATCTCATCTGCTGGCAGCCCATGGACTAAAGGCTGGTTTATACTTCCACAGGATTCGTAATCGCCCACGTCCCAGTGGTCGCACGGCCACCGAATGCTGCACCTGCTGATGACGTCATCCACGGCTGAAATGTTATCCCCCCCCCAACACACCACAGCATAAAACAAGCCCCTGAAAAAAAACGGACTGACAAAACATAGAAAGGAGCTCAGAGCAGATGCTAAAAGAGGCGAGTCTTTTTAAAAAGTATAGCTTGCTCTGCTCCTTCCTGTATTTGCAGTCCATGTTTGCTGACCAGTTCAGACTCTTGTCCAGCAGGATTCCCAGGTAGTTGTCTACTACCTCCACCTCTGCCCAATGATGATGATGGTGATAGGCTGAACCGCAGCAGGTGCTCAACGAAAGTCCAGCACCATCTCCTTTGTCTTGCTGGTGTTCAGATGGAGGCAGTTTCCCTGGCTCCAGTGCTCAAAGTCTTCCACCAGCTGCCTGTATTCCCGCTCCATACCCTCCTTGATACATGCCACAATAGCAGTGTCGTCAGAGAACTTCTGCATGTGATACATATCAGAGTTGTAGTGGAAGTCAATGGTGTAAAGAATAAAGAGGAGAGGCGAGAGCACATATCCTTGTGGAGCACCTGTGCTGCCAGTCAGCACAGAGGAGCTGCAACTCTCCATCCATACAAACTGTGGCCTGTTTGTCAGGTAGTCAATAATCCATGTCACCAGCTGGGAGTTCACGCCATAAGAAAGGAGTTTCTGCTGTGGAAGGAGGGGCTGGATGGTGTTTAAAGCGCTGGAAAAGTCCAAAAAGAGCATTCTGACAGCGCAGCCACCCCCGTCCAGGTAGGAGAGAGCCCGGTGTAAAAGATATAGGACCAGGATTGTCTACCACTTAGTTCATTTAGCCCACACAAACTGCATAATACATTTACTATGAATGCACATGTACAAAATCTGAGCTATATAAGAGAACTCAACACAGCTTAAAAGCAAAATTAAATAAAAAAAAAAAAAATTAATAATTTGAAAATGTCAAAATATGTAAATGAAAAATTCCTGAATTAAACAAAATATGATTAGATGAGAGAAAAAAAAAACTCACCTTAAACCTCCCAGCATTCTCCTCTGAACAGAGCTTCCAGACACGGCTAACATGCTAGCAGCAGCTTCTGTGGTCATACCACAGAGAACGAGAGTCCTGAGAGTTTCAACTGGAACCTAAAGACGTGGACGACCAGCGCCTGACAGTTCCTTCGTGGTGTGGTCCACATGAACCGCGGCTCAATTGCTTTCCAACTTGTAAAAACCGAGTGGTGGATGTTAGCATTTGCTGCAGCAATTTTCAAGCAGGAGCATTTCTAAAATTTCATCCAAATGACTTAAAATAACGTCTGATTGTCTATTTGATCAACTAAGGTCAGCAAAGCTGTGAATTAAAGATTTAGTTAGTTTCTAGCTACAGCAGCGCCACGGCACAGAGCAAGCGGGTGTCTAGAATTGTTGTACAATTGTGTTGTATTTTATATCTCTTTTAATATTTTGTGTATTTTTTATTCATATTCTGTAAAGCACTTTGTGACTGCTGTCTGGCAAAAGTGCTGTTTAAATAAACTTTACTTACTTGCTTACCTACATGAACATTAGAGGCCTTGTCCCTCAGAAGGCCTGAAATGCTCGCTGCCACACGGGCAGAAAGATCTCTGAGAACACTAAGGAAAAACAAAGTGCTGATACTGTCTTTCTATCTGAGCTCTAGTGTTTATCCAACACGGAGCAAAAGATAGTCTCTTCTGCTTATGACGGGAAAGGTCACATTTTTCTGTCCAGGATCAGGATATTAATTGGACAAAACATTTGATTTATTGGTAACACTTTATAATAAGATTCCTTAACAAGCTTTGTTAACACATTAATAAGCATTATTAATGTTCTTATAAGGTGTTAGTAAGACATTTATTGATGTAATAAGCCTAATAAGGCTTATTAAATTCCTAAGTTAACACATTATCTACAAAGACCATATTAGTAAACTGGTAGTAAGCTTAATAAATGTGTTAATAAACTTTGTTAACCATTTATTGAATATTTACCATAAATAAGCACAAAGCATAAAACTTTTAAAATGAAACTTTTTTATATACCATTGAAACGGACATATTTATAAACATTCTGTAACAATAGAAACATCTCCATATGTTTAAAGATTTTGTAAAATCACTTTCAAGCTTTAAATAACATTTTCAACAAGTGAGAAAAACTTTCTGAACTCTGTGAGACTCTAAACAGATGTTTACAAACAACTTTTCAAAAAACGAACTTTTAAAGGCAACAATAACACACAAAACCACCAAAATATTCCTAATTTTTACATCAGTGATTCACTATTTTCCAGTAAGATACAAAATGCGCAGATTTCCTTTATTTAGCGCCAGTTATTTCAGATCAGAAACAAGTCGAAGTACAAGAACTACCAGAACACCGTTGTTTTGTAGTCATACAGACGGCTTGAAGTCAGTGTAACGCCAGATTTCCAGCAACACCCGCCCGAGTAGGCGCTGAGTAGGCGCTTTCCCGCGATATTTTCATGATGATTGACAAGTGGCGTGAGAGTCCAAAATACCCAACATGCACCGCAATCCAGGCGATCTGCGCTGCACCGCGTCCGCCTGCATGATCTCAAAGACAGCTATTCTGACGGCGGGTTCACACTCGACACTGAGGCTGCTTTCATTCGGCGCCCATGTTAACCTACGGCGTGGTTCACTCCAGGCGTGGAGCTACGCGTCCTCTGCGGAGGGCCCGCGCCGTGCAGCGGATCGTTTTGACGTCTGGTCTATTTTGTGCGCTAGCCGCGAGTGATCCGGGTCAATTTTGGCAGGAAGTTACATCAACATACATGAGCAGATCCTATTTATTTTTAAAATATAACCAATTTTTCACAATAAAACGCCACCATTGACAATTGCGATCATGTTTTCGTATCTAAACTAAACAGACTGTAGAGACGAAAATAATCAACACACACATACACACACAAAACAATCGCGTGGATTAAACACCGTCATGGTGTCCTTGGAAGGATGCTTCAAAAAAAAAAAAAAAAAACTATCTGGGTAACAGAGTTTATTAATACATTTATAAAGCTTACTACCAGTTTACTAATGTGGTTTGGATCACACTTTAGATAAGGCGCTGCAAAACAATCAATAAATGGTTAACAAAGTTTATTAACACATTTATTAAGCTTACTACCAGTTTACTAATATGGTCTTTGTAGATAATGGTCTGACTGAGTAGTCAATATTCTCATTAACACTATCGGACACCTATAATGCTAATATATATTTTACTAGCATTAAACACATTATTAATGCAGTAAATTAATCCTTTAGTTTATTAAAGGTTCTAATTAAGCTAATTAACACATAAGTCAGTGTGAGACATCTATAATGATATTAAATGTCTTACAAGAACTGTACACATTAATAAGCCTTACTAATCTGTTAACAAGTTTTGTTAATGATTCTTATTAAGCTTGTTAACACTTATTTGTTCCACGTATACGATGGTAATAAAGGTAGCAATAAGCATCATATTAACATTTAATAAGCCTCATTAGGCTTATTACATCATGTCTTACTAACACCTTATAGGAATGTTAATAATTGTTATTAATATGTTAACAAAGCTTGTTAAGGAATCTTATTATAAAGTGTTAACGATTTATTTCCTCATGTTAGTCACATGTCCATGTTTACTTTTGAAGCAGATGCCATCATTATTGTTACATGGCATCTACACACGTGTTTTTTCAAAGCCTGTGGAACTGTTATGACAAAGTCAAATGTTTGTCTTTACAAAATGCAAAGAATTTTCATACAAAATAGAACTGCTGTGGGTAAAGATTGAAACTGGGAGAAAACCTACTTGCAGGAGATAGCAAAGCATCAGTGCAACTGTAGACTTTCATTTGTAAAACTCTTTTTATGCAGAAGTTCAATGAACCACTCATTCATTTTTTGGAAAAAATGTATTTTTTGCCAGATGCAGTATGTTTCTGAATAAGATACAAGAGCAGTCATATTACATTTCCAAAAAAATCAACTAATTATGGTTATATAATTTTGTTATTGCTGTAATGAATACTAATGAATCACTTTTGAATAGCTAGTGTGAAGTATTTCAGGATCCTGTGGCAGGTGGAGGAGACTGCAGGGTGAAGGCAGAAGAAGAGCTGAGGAAGGAGTCAGGAAGGTTCTTTGCATGCTCCACTAACATGTAGGAATCTCTGATGTCTGTCAGTCCAAACCAGAAGACAGTCCAAAGTCCATTTACAAAACTGCCATCACAGTGTTTGAAGTACCTGCAGAGAAAATGACCTTTAATTTAACATTTATTGTCAGAAAACACTTACATGGCGCGGTCTTTGGTAGCCATCATAAATCCTGAATCATGCTGGTAAACTGCCAACATGAGACACCTGGAGAAATCTTGGCTCTTGAGAAGTATTAGTAGGTAACAGAGGTGGGGACTCGAGTCACATGACTTGGACTCGAGTCAGACTCGAGTCATGAATATGACGACTTTAGACTCGACTTGGACTTTCCTACCTCTGACTCGTGACTTGACTTGGACTTTGATATACATAACTTGTGACTTGACTCGGACTTCAGCCCTCTGACTCAGAAAGACTTGCTATTTATCCCCCAAATCCACGGATTATAAAGTATAAAGTATATAGGGAGAAAGCCGCGCGCCGCGGTCTCTCTGTTTGTGTTTGTTAACATCAGTGTGTGGCGTCGGCCCAACATCCAATCAAATTAGGGCTAAGTTTGATTGATGTGACAGTCCAACCAATCACATTGCAGAAAAACAAAGCCCCGTCTCCCCTTTAAAAGCGCGAGTTCCTGCCGGTGTTTTTAGTTCTAGCATAAGAGTTTAGAGATCGTCCACAACAAACGGTTTGCACTTCACAGAACAAGTGGATATAAGGATTACTCACAGAGATTCAACAACAACCAACTTCATTTGACTGTAGGAGCAGCAAAATCAAGTAAGTTCTGAGTGAAAGCTGGCGCTAGCTTAGCGGCTAACCGCTAGCTGCATTAAATGAATGGGACTGTAAACTCTGTTAGCACTGTGACACCGTGCAGCTCAGTATAATCACAGTGACAACAGGTGATACCCAACCTAGCGTACAAGTCATCATTGTCATGATCCATGTCTCAGTTTTGTCATGTTCTGTTTTCCCTGTCAGTCTCACCATGTTCTGGTCAAATCACCCACAGCTGTTTTCATTTAGTTAATTGTCCTCAGCCTACTTAAGTGTCTGGTCTTCAGTTCTCATTGTCAGGTCATGTGTTCTGTCATGTCACTGGTTTGGTTTCTCCTGGTTTTGTCATGTTTTGAGTTTTTAAGTAAATCTTTGAGTTTCTGCCACCATGTCCTGTCTCCTACGTTTGGGTCCTCCACCACCATCCTGACAGTATGACCTGACCACCTTGGGCCCAGCAGGAGAACCTTGTCCATGCCATGCCACACCACGTCATGCCAGATGGGGTTTCCTGTAGCCGTCTTCATGTCACGTCATGCCATGCCCACCCGTTCCGTTCCTGAGGGGGGACTGTTGGGGCC
>NW_023416911.1:168480-205308 GCF_002922805.2 Oryzias melastigma | reverse complement strand
TGTGGATGTAAACTTTAACCTGCCACACCATTTACTGCTATTATCTCTGTGTTTTGAATCTTAACAGTTTGGCAGATGTATTTGATGTCATCATCCAAGTTTAAAAATGTTTTTTGTAACAGTTAAAGATGCTTTGATAATGTGGTAAAGGGTGTTTTTATTAATATTATTATTATTATTATTTAGCACTTCAATAATTTTCTAAGCTTTAATTCGAGCCATATTTTGTAAAAATCGGTTGAGAAATGAGGGAGCTAGCCCGACTTTTGTGGTTGATGTCTGCCTGTCCTCCACATAAACAGCCGCGTTCTGCTGCCATGAATCAATGCATAACAATGGCGCCTGTGTGTGCACCTTTCTGTCTATAGCAGCGAACAGGCAAGGGCCGATCCAGTAATATATATCAATGGATGGAACAGGTGTGAAGATCATGTCATCCTCTAACTCCTTTATTCTGCTCTGACAAGAGATGCAGATGTTTTTTGTTATCGTCTCTCTTTTCGCTGCCCTTGTTCATGTATTCTTCCCTTTTTCTCTCCATCTAGAAATAAGTACTTTGGTCGTATAGGTTGTTAAATATTAATTCGACCAGGTGTTATGCTGGTACAGTGCACATCTCAAAAAGTGTTTCTCACCATGGGTTGATTTTATTTGCAGCTTTTGACCTCCAGAATAGTTTGCCCTGGTCATTTCTGATGCACTCCCACAGGATTTGACTCATGCCTTGGCCCTGCTTACTGCTGCTCACCACAAACTTGTCCAGATAAGGAGTGCCGCCGTTTACTGGTTCCATTGTGATGATGGCTGCTGCGTTGTAACTGAAAGGACCCCATCACAGATCAGACATTTGGCTTTCTCACATTTCTTCTTGTCACAAGAAACTGTTCCTGCAGTTGACTGACTCACCCTTCAGAGAGGTAGATGCTTTGCAGCCGCCCCTTCAGAGAGTCGATGTAATCCTCCTTCAGAGTTTTATCGAAGGACTTGTTGATAAGAACAAGCAGGCGCTGCACATCAATGCCATCCAGAGAGGAGTATCTGCACAAGCAAAGCCAAACCTCATACCAAGATCTGATTTTGAATTCAGACTTGCAGCCCAGATTAACAGTATTTAGGAGACACAACTGACTGCATAAGAAAACTGGACAGAGCAAGTGTGACAACACTCATAGAAAATGTCTTACTTCTGGCTCCAGCAAAATGAAGCCAATTCAGTCGCCAGAACACAGTGATTGGTCCGGCTCATTCTGAGTAAATGTTTCTATGGCAACTACTGTCGTCAATCAGGAGCAAGCTTGTTCGAAGTCCACACCCCTTCCACTAAAAGGACTCGGGAGAATCTGTTAATCAAACATTCCAGTTGGGGGCCTTTTTAATAAGACATCATATTGGTCAGTTTATTACTTGAATAAATTGGAACAAAGAAAATGATATCATGAAAAACATTGGGAATAGCAAGAACACCTAAAAAAGGGTTGCAGAGCCAGAACAGTTATTTTTCCAAATAGAATGACTGAGGGACAGCTGTTTGCTTCCTGTTTGGAAAGCGAGGGAGGAGGGATCGCTCAGTCCAGTTCTCATATACAGTCAATGAGTGACAGCTACTGACCGATGAATGGGATCTCCACTTTTAAAGAGGGTTCCAGATCCTGACACAGGGAAGAAAACACAGATTGGACTGAACTCCTGCGGTTCTCAGACAGACCACTAACATGAGCACAGAAGATCCAGCATGTGAATATAGAGCACAGGAAACTGAGAATGGGGAGGAGCCTTAAAGTGACTGCACCTCTTTGTGCATGTGTGTGTGCATGTTGCTCATGAATTGGATTGTTTAGGTTATATCAAAGTTATAATATAATAAAACTGCTTGCTTCACAAAAAATATTTGACTTCAATTAGTGATTTGAAGGATTTCAAATAGCAGCAGAGCTATTTGAAGTTTCCGTTTGCTGTTTGTCGCTGAAATGACTCCGTTAACCATAATTTGAACTTCTTCTTGTCCTCCATCTGTTACTCTCTTTGTTGTAGTTTAAAGGAAAAAGCGAGAGTTGACAATGTTCAGGTTTCTGGTTGCTAAAGCTAACGCTGTTTGTAGCAGGAAATAAAAGTTTTCAGCCTACAGAGGCTCAATTGTGTAGACACCATAAAATCAGAGTGAAATGAAGATGTGACAGGCTAGTCCATTTTTTCAAAACTTCATTTCTGCAACTCAAAATGCTTTTCAGTATCTTGTGTGGCCCCCACCAGCTTGTATGCATGCTTGACAACGTGGCGGCATGCTCCTAATGAGACGACGGATGGTGTCTTGTGGCATTTCCTCCCAGATCTGTGTGAGGGCATCCCTGAGCTGTTGTACAGTCTGAGGAGCAACCTGGCTGCGCCTAATGGACCCAAACGTAATGTCCCAGAGATGTTCTATTGGGTTTAAGTCAGGGGATGGTGAAGGCCATTCAATTGTTTCAATTCCTTCATCCTCCAGGTACTGCCTGCATACTCTTGACACGTGAGGCCGGGCATTGTCGTGCATTAGGAGGAAACCAGGACCTACTGCACCAGCGTAGGGTCTGACAATGGGTTCAAGGATTTCATCTGGATACCTTATGGCAGTCAGAGCACCATTTCCTAGGCAGTAGAGGTCTGTGCGTCCCTCCATGGATATGCCTCCCCAGACCATCACTGACCCACCACCAAACCTGTCATGTTGAACCACGTTGAGGGCAGCATAACGTTCTCCTTGTCTTCTCCAGATTCTTTCACGTCTATCACAGGTGCTCAGGGTGCTGCCCACCACTGAGAGAATTTCCCCATTGTGGGGGTAATAAAGGATTTCTGATTCTCGTCTGTGAAAAGTACAGGGCGCCAGTGGTGGACTTGGCAATTCTGGTGTTCTTGAGCAAATGCCAGTGGAGCTCCACGGTGCTGGGCAGTGAGCACAGGGCCCACTACAGGACGTGGGGCCCTCAGGCCACCTTCATGAAGTCTGTTCCTGATTGTTTGGGTAGAGACATTCACACCAGTGGCCCTCTGGAGGTCATTCTGTAGGGCACGAGCAGTGCTCAGCCTGTTCCACAAAGGAGCAGGTATGGGTCCTGCTGAGGGGTTGAGGACCTTCTACGGCCCTGTCCAGCTCTCCCAGAATAACCACCAGTCTCCTGAAATCTCCTCCATGTTCTGGAGATTGTGCTGGGAGACACATTAAACCTTCTTGCTGCAGCACGTGTGGATGTGCCATCCTGGAGAAGTTGGACAACCTGTTCAACTTCTGTAGGGTTAAGGAATCTCCTCATACTGCCAGTAGAGATAATTATCAAGCCAAAATCAGCACGAGTGGAAAACCAGCCAAAAAAGATCAAGAGGGAGAAACTTGAAATGACCTCCACATGTAACACCAGTCCTGTTTGGAGGGTTTTCTAATGGTTGCCACTGAAGTGCACCTGTTGTTAATTCATGAACACCAATACAGCTGAAATTGAATAACGAGGCCCTCAGCTGGTTAACCAACCAGAAAATGATCAGACAGGTTTAATTAAAGTCATGCCAGGTCCAAGAAAAAAAGGGTTCCATTAATTTTTGTGAGCAGTGTATTTTCGATAAAATTATGGCTATGTTAGAGAGAAGAGAAAGCTCTCGCTCCCCTAATGCTTAGCTGCCAGGCTTTTTGTGGAGACTCAGGTCCCTCAGTTATCCACTATATTTAGATTTTTTCATATTACAATTAGGGCTGTAAAGAGTATCCGGGTGCTCGGATATTCGCAATCTGCTCCCCAAAATTTTAATGTGAATATTCACCACGTCCAAGATTGCTGATTCATAATTTATATAAGTAAAAAATTATCTTGGGACAATGTATTTTTTGCTCTGAAATGCAGAATAATGTTGGATTTCAGGTTTATGAACAAAAACAAAACCGAAAGAGCAGCGCTACTGTCTCAGAAGGTAGACAAACTTTCGTGTCGATGAAGAGTGCTGTTTTCAACTACAGAGAGCTTTTTTTAAAATTCAAAAACTGAGAATGAAGTTCCGCTCACTGACATAACTTCTGAAAAATGAATCAGCTATGAGAGCAATGTTAAGTTGGAGCTAAAGCTCCAGTGTTTACTTTCTTTTGATTATAGTAACTCTTCAACAATTGATGCAGTTAACGTAACTCCAGCGGATTCTGAAGTGGAGAAACGCAGCCTTAAGCTGATCTGCAGCTCTGCACAACAGCAAAGTGTGGATGTAAGCAATGTGAATTGGCTGATTCTGCTGCAGAAAAACAACTTTTTCATTCAAGCTCTGCACCAATATGTAATGCTTAGAACATAAAATGTCGAAGAACTTTGAAGATAGAAAACTGTGGAGAGCATTTTCAGGTTTTGTAGTTAAATGATCAAAAACAACAATGATTTTTGAATGCTTTTTATGATATTTATATTACTGCTGAACTTAACCAGAAGGCAGAAAATAAAGTAAAAATAAATAAATAAAACTTGTTTAAATGACACAGGATCTCTTTCTATTTAAATCTTTGTGTTGTTATCAGTTTTGTTGATCCTGATATCCTGTTCTAAATAAAGGCATGAATGGGGATTTAATACAAATAATTTAAATTTTCATCCATCCAGTAAAAAGACATACAGATAGCAACAAAAATTAGATTAAAAAGTAAGAATCATGGATCAATTCGTGAACTGTTGAGCTTGATTCATGAATCAATCGCCACCTAAGCAACTATCCACAGCCCAAATAATGATGAAGGAAGAAGTTCACCTCTGTGGCTAAACAGCTCGGTCAGCAGTGTGTCCGCTGAGGTGATCACAGCAGAGGACTCTGTTGGCAGCTGATTGAGGATTGTGGCGATGGTAGTTATTTTGCGGTGCTCTGTCTCACTCACGCATGATGTTATGGACAAACGGGGCAGGTCAGCAGGGAGAGACACAGTATCCAGCACCTAAAACGCATGTTTAGCTGCTTTAAAATTGCTTCAGTCATACTCAAAAAAGACCCAGTTGCACTTATACTTGTGTCTAAATACGTTCACGGTTTGTACCTTTTGCTCTTGGCTTCGCAGGCCTCCGGAGTGGTTCAGGAACATGACTTTATGTGGCTGCAGAGCTCGGGAAATGGCTGCTGTAACCTCTGTTTGATCCAAGATGACTGAACAGCCTCTCATGTCCCTCCCCACTGGACAGATCAGTGGGATCATCCCACTGTCCAGACTCCACTGAAGAAGACTGGTTACCACAGCAATGTAGGGTCGTTTGCTGAGAAGCAACAAATCCAAAAGACTGGGAGGTTAGGAAAAAAGTGCCTTTTATTTTATGCAGGAACTTTAAAACTCTAGTTTAATGTACATAAATCAATGTTACTTTCTCTTTCTGGCAGGATCTTCCTTTGCCAGTGGAACATAGCAGAGAAACGATCTTGAGTGTAGTACCTACACTAATGAAAAGACTGACAATAAGTACTCATACCTTCTAAAGCTACCACATTAAAACTAAATTAAACAAAATACAAATTAAAAAAAGTTAAGATACTACTGGCTTAGCTGTTTAACAGCAGAATTGAGGCTCGTACAGAACTTGACATAGCTCTCTTAGTCCTGAATGGTAGTGATCTGAAACTACATCCTGAGGGCCACAAACTATAGTGGCTGTACAGAGTGTAGCGTGAAAAGGGGTGAATATGAAGTATTCAATCCCAAAGTTGGTTGAAAAATATAAACTTTATTAAACTGAAATGTAATAAAATTATCCTCGGTGCATCACCTCCTTAATGAAGGAAAATATTACTCATCAATGATTAGCCGCTACTTCTAATCAATAAAGTAATCAATTAATCAATCTTTCAATTTCAGCATGAGTGTCTTTACCCTGTGAAGGGACTTTACCACAAAGAAGAAAATAATGATATCAAACAACGACGTCCTTTTTAATATTTATTGAATAACATGAGGTTAAACAAGCAGAAATACTGGACGTAAAAGCATGGAAAGCAATCAACATATGTGGAACATAGAATATAACTTTAACTAATGACTAGAAATAGGTAAATGAGAAGAAAAGACACACAATATTGAGGTGGAAAAAGCTAAATGTGTGGATGCATTAAGTGTGTGTTGTGCATAAAAAGGGTGGTGTTACTGATCTGAGAATAAGCTATTCTTAAAAGGAGGAATTCAAAACGGGGCAAAGATGTTACTCTTGCAAAAATAGTTAATCTTTGTTCTAACCACCAGCAGTTGACTGTCTGAGTGAAGTTCGACTTCTCACCAGCGGTCTGGATCTGGGTCTGCTCTGCCAGGAAGGGTGGTTGATCCCGTTCCTAGCTGGATGATTCAGGCGGGCCGTGGAGGCGAGATCTGCAGCCAGGCGTAGAAGGAAAGGGAACCTGCGGTTCTGCTGGTTCTGCTCTGTTCAGTCACTTAGCTTCTGAGGTGGTCGAACGATTTCTCTATTCCGTTTTGTGACCAAAAAGTATAAGTCGCAAAGCTGGCCGGACAATGAAACTTATCGACTGGTCTAGCATTAAAAATCAGTTTCAAAATAAAAGCATAAAAAATGGTAAAAAGTTGGAATCAGTCTATGAAATAAACGGAAGACAAAAATGTTAAAAAGAAAGAAAGCGCGCGAAAAAAAAAAAACGGGATCTTAAGACTGGAAGAACTTAGATGTTTCTGTTCTGCTCCTGTTCTGGCTTCTAGCTTAGCAGTTAGCTTAGAGGCGTGTTGTTGAGCCTGGGGGAAGCCTTCAGCCAAGAAGATGAAGGAAGAAGTGCAAGAGTGGGCTCTGGCCTGTGCGCGAGTGCTTTGAATTTGGGAGGCAGGGCCAGAATCGCCCAATCCGTGGGGATTTGAGGCGTTTTACGATTGGAGGTAATTTGCATGTCCCAATGAGCTCTGTCTATGCAAATTTCAGGGGTGTCACCTTATTCTGGTCTGTGGGTGTGTTTTAATCTTTAATGCTGAATTAACCACAAAAGGAGTTTCTATCAAACAAAGTTATCAAAAAGTTTGTAAAACCCTATATGTGTGTGTGAATCCTATATGTGGCACATAAAATGCTTCCCAAAGTCCACATAAACACAAAAAAGCAATTCTCCAAGCTTTGACGGTTACACAATGATTAATTCAAAGATTTTAACCTCAAAGTAGTTGTGCAATCTTCTTCTGTTAGGGATAAAGGTTTGATTACACACATGTACCGATATTAGGACATTTCTTGTGGCTGTGGAGAGATGTTTTACATGTAAGATCCAGTGAACTAAAGTCCTGTGTTTTAAAACATGAGAAAAGAAGGGTTTCCAAACAAAGGACAAAGGAGTGTCTGTCAGGAATGCTTCCACCCTCCAGGAGGTCAGCCTGCTGGAACCAAGATCCATTTGAAATTGACGGCCGACGTTAGCCAGAGTTTCAAATGCAAATAGTCAGCGTTCTGGCCCAGTTTTAATGACTTACATCCGAGTAGAAGGTAGGGGTCCCAACCCACTTTATGGCCCCCCCTGCTGGGAGAGGGACTCTTTTATCTGAAAAAGTCATTCCACTTGAGTTGGGATGTTCGAAACAAATGTTTACCAAAGGTTATCGCCGTTGTTTCCAAGGGTGATATGCTACAAGAGTGTGTGGTAATCAGTAAACCTTTGCTTTAACTCTTTTATTGTACTGTAAATTGTCATAAGAGACTTCTGGAGCCTGTTTCAAGATGCAGGGTTAACAAATTCAGAGTTCAAATTTGAAACTCAAAGTTTTTCGGTTTCAGAACAGCTGAAAAGAGCCGATTCATTTGACTCTAAGTTGCTGGACTCAGATTCAGGTGTGAGCGTCTCAACTATAAAAAGTCCTGAACTATGGAGCAAAGACAGCACAATTCACCATGGCAATGGGAACAAACACCCTTAGGGCTTCATTCTTAACAGTGACAGAAATGGATGTGTTCCTACAAGCATATGTCGCCTACGAGCACATTTTCTATAAAAAGATCAACACAGCTGCAGCGGTAAAACAGAGAGAGAAAAAATCTGCAGAGTTCATGCGTACGTCTACATTTGAATCATTTCAATTCAGGAGAAGAGCTAAATAATGTCAGGAAGGTCTTTTTGTCACTTGTTAGGTAAAAATTTTTTTTTGATCTGTCAATTATTTAACCAGTAATCTCTGTAATTGCATAATGACTGCTTTTTCACACAGGTAGAGCATGCAGAGTATGCAGAGAGTTTTAAGCTGGATTATCAGATCCTACACCAGCCAACTGAGTGATCCAGCCATTTCTAACTGTAATGTGAACTCTAATGAAAAAAAAAAAAAAAATTGAATATATCTGAAAAAAATTGTAATTCACAAACAGCAGGTCAAAGACCTTTTTTGAATATCTTAGGTCAAAATTGTGCTTTAGTAATAATCTTGCAACATAGAAAAGAGCTGAAATAGTATTGCAAATATGTTTGTTTGAAAACCAAAAGTACTACATTTTTGGTCTGCCATACTAACAGCATTAGGATTGGATACATCAGGACATAAATTCATTGATATTTTTTAAGAACTGAACAACTATTGATTAAAAAAAGTGTAAACTTTTTCCTTTTTTATCTTTTGTTACATTATGAGACAGGACCTGAGTAATAATGTAACAAAAAAATAAAGGCAAAGGTTTACACTTTACCTTTTTTGTTACATTATGAGACAGGACCTGAGTAACCCCATCTTTGAACAGGCACCTTAACGTTGTGGAGGGGTTTGAGTGCTCGAATGATCTCAGGAGTTATGCTGTCGGGGGCTTCTGCCCCTGGAAGGGTCTCCCATGGCAGACAGGTTCTGGGTGACGAGCCAGATAAAGAGCGGTTCAGAACCCCTTTATGAACATTGAGACCAGAGATCCCGCTACGTCGCCCGAATTGGCGTCACCGGGGCCCACCCTGGAGCCAGGCCTGAGGTTGGGGCTCGGAGCAGAGCGCCTGGTGGTCCTCCCACAGGCCCCGGTCGGGTTCAACCCGAAGGAGCGACGTGGGATCACTCCCCAGTGGCCCACCACCTGCAGGGGAGCTCTGAAGGGGCCGGTGCATTGTGGTTTGGGCAGCGGTCGAAGGCGAGTGTCTCGGCGGCCCAAACCCTGGGCATGGAATTTGGCTCTTGGGACATGGAATGTCACCTCTCTGGGAGGGAAGGAGCCTGAACTGGTGCGAGAGGTTGAGAGATACCGGCTACATATAATTGGGCTCACCTCCACGCACAGCCTGGGCTCTGAAACTCACTCCGGGCTTACACCGCCAGCGCCACAGCTCCGTTGCGTTGTGGGAGTTGACTAGCTACAGCCGATGGCTTACACTGACTGCTGCTCCAGCCACAGCCTGTGAAAGCTCAGCCCTGACAGAGTAGAACTGGATCTCCATGATCAGCTTCTCGTCGTCCATAGTTATGTTTGACATCGCTGTGCTGCAACACACTTTGAGTAACCCGTAAATTATGTAATGTTTACGACACGCTGAAACCGGCGAGTTCAGCGGAAAGTTTGTTTTATTTTGAATATATATTTGATGCACTTTACATTCACTCCCGTGGTTTCCGGTTTAAGTCATGATTAGCCACAACTTCACAAAAAGTGATGACGATCAGCTGCGTCGTCCGTTAAAATTTGAACCAAACGAAACTGAATCACAGCGACGCAGAGACCAGTCCGCATGGACCCGCGTGGCTAGCAAACAGACCTCGGCAAGCGGCGATCAACAGCACGGGGAGCAGCATCCAGTCCAGCACAGCTAACCACCAAACTTCGGCGGACGACGGCCCTCTACCCGGCAAGCAGCGACTACCGAGCCTGGAAAGCCCTCCTAACCCGGACCGCTATTCTGGGTGAGCGTAAACCAGCGCTTGTTGTTGTAGCATGATGCCTCCTACCTCTTCGGCTCCCAGCCCTCTTTCCTGCCCCACTTGTCATATGTTTAGTCAGGATCCCGCCTCACTTAGTGAAGACAATGGTCGTTGTGTTAACTGTAGTCTGATCTCAGACCTGTTATCCAGGCTCGAACAGCTGGAAGCGCGTCTTAGCTCAATGGAAGCTAAACCAGCTAGCCATGTTGTTGTTACTCGGAGCGCTAGCCGCGCTAGTAAAGCTGAATTAGCTAGCATCCCACCGCCCTTGCAGCAGCCGGGGAATCCCCAGAATGAGTTTGTACCGGTGGGGAAGAAGCAAAGAGCTAAACAGAGGCACATAGAGCGCCCGGAGCTCCCTGTATGGAACAGGTTTTCTCCCCTCAGTAACGCACCAACTGAACCGAAAACCCTGGTCATCGGCTCCCCCGAGGTCAGACACGTAAACTCAAGGGAGCTACAGTTAGATGTTACCCGGGAGCCAGAGTTGGTGACATCGAAGGAAACCTCCGAACGTTAGCCCAGAGTAAGGCAAGGTTCCGTCGGGTCATAATTCACGCGGGCGGCAACGACGCCCGACGAAGACAATCAGAGATTCTTAAACTAAACGTAGAATCGGTGTGTAAACTGGCTAAATCTGTGTCAGACACAGTAGTTTTATCTGGTCCTCTCCCAAACAAAGTCAGTAATGAAATGTACAGCCGCTTTTCATCTTTTAACCGCTGGTTAGCTAAATGGTGCCCAGAAAACGGCGTTAGCTATGTGGATAACTGGAGCATGTTTTGGGGAAAGCCCGGCCTCATGCGCAGAGATGGCATTCATCCCAGTTTGGACGGAGCGGCTCTTCTGTCCAGAAACATTTCTGCTAGCTTTAGCCATGCAGCCTGACAACTCAGAGAGGAGACCCGGGGAGAGAGCAGTAGTTTAAAACTCTCCCCAGAGCGGCCTTTAGCACTGATGCTAACCCCAAACAGGGCTAGCCCACCAGTTCCTAGCATTAGCTTATGTGCTGGAAGGCAAATTAAAAGAATGAATCACAGAAACAAAAATTATGATGTCATGAAATGTGGGCTACTAAACATTAGATCAATTTCCTCAAAGTCCCTGTTAGTTAATGAATTGATTAATGATAATAAACTTAACCTGCTAGCTTTAACAGAAACCTGGCTAAAACAGGATGATTATGTTCGGCTGAATGAAACAACCCCTCTAGCTATAATAACTATCAGAAATCCAGGATTTCTGGGAAGGGAGGTGGGTTAGCAGTAATTTCAGAGTCATGCTTACTCCTTAACATTAAAGTTAAACACATTTATAATTCCTTTGAAAGCATTGTACTATCTATAAATCACCCAAACAGAAAGACTCAAAAAGCAGTTTTATTCATAATTATATATCGCCCTCCCGGCCCATACTCATATACTCATAATTTATCTGAGTTTTCAGAATTTTTATCAAATATTATTTTAGATTCTGACAAAATCATAATTACAGGAGATTTTAATATTCATATTGATGATTCCAGTGACTGTCTTGGAAACGCATTTGCGGCTTTATTAGAAAATGTTGGTTTCACACAAAATGTAAATCAACCTACTCACTGTCACAAGCACACCCTGGACCTTGTTTTAACTCATGGAGTTGAGATTAGCCAGCTGAATGTCCTTCCTCATAACCCCATACTCTCAGATCATTTTCTAATTACCTTTCAGTTTAAATTAGAAAATCCTACTGCTCCAATAAATAAGAAAGAGCTTAAACGAACATTATCTGACCGTTCTGTGTCCGAATTTAAACTCGCAGTCCAACCAATGTTTAGTAACATGTTGGATAAATATTCTCAGAGCACTTTAAGCCCTGTTGATAATGATCAGTTTGTCAATGATACCATGCAAGCCCTCAGAGGAACACTTGATGCTGTTGCCCCTCTGAAGCTTAAGCTTGTTAGACAAAACAGAGTAGCACCGTGGTTTAACGCTGAAACACGTTCCCTAAAACAAATAACTCGTAAATTAGAAAGAAAATGGCGCCGTTCCGGATCAGAGCACTCTCTGAATGCTTGGAAATGTAGCCTCTTAAGTTATAAAAAATCCCTGCGTAAAGCGAGAACTCAATATTACTCAACTTTAATAGCAGAAAATGCAAATAATCCAAGATTTCTCTTTAGTACTATAGCCAGGCTGACCAGCAGCCACAGCTCGGTTGAACCACATATTCCTGCTACCCTCAGCTCTGAAGATTTCCTTCAATTCTTTGATAATAAAATCTCAAATATTAGACAGAAGCTAAATGTGGTTATTCCCACTATCGACCCAAAGCAGGCAGAAGTCGTAGAAATAAAGGCATCCATAGAAACGTCTGTAACATTAGACTGCTTTACTGCTGTGGACCAAGCAGAAATAGCATCAGTTATTACGTCTTCTAAAACCTCCACTTGTCTCTTAGACCCAATCCCCACTAAACTTTTTAAAGAAATCTTCCCCCTTATTAGTGAATCCATATTAACCATAATAAATACCTCTCTAGAGACTGGTTATGTGCCTCAGTCTTTTAAATATGCTGTTGTTAAACCTCTTTTGAAAAAACCCAGCCTGGATCCTGACATTCTAGCCAACTATAGACCAATATCTAATCTCCCATTCATATCTAAAATCCTAGAAAGAGTTGTAGTAAAGCAGCTGCAGTGCCACCTACAGGACAATAGTCACTTTGAAGATTTTCAGTCAGGGTTCAGACCTCACCATAGCACTGAAACTGCACTGGTCAGAGTTACTAATGACCTGCTATTGGCTTCAGAAAAGGGACTAATCTCTATTCTGGTCCTGTTAGACCTGAGCGCAGCCTTTGATACCATCGACCACAGCATCTTACTCCAGAGACTAGAGCATGACATAGGGATCAGGGGATCTGCCCTCCAGTGGTTTGAATCCTATTTATCTGATAGATACCAGTTTGTTAATGTAAATGGACAGTCCTCTCATTGTACTAGAGTTAGCTACGGAGTCCCTCAGGGCTCAGTTCTAGGGCCCATTCTGTTCACGCTTTACATGCTGCCCTTAGGAAACATAATCAGGAAACATAGCATTAACTTTCACTGTTATGCAGATGATACACAGCTGTATTTATCCATTAAACCTGACCAGAATGACCACCTAGAGAAACTGAATTCATGCATCAGAGACATTAAGACCTGGATGACAATTAATTACCTCCTCCTGAACCCAGAAAAAACTGAGGTCATGATACTGGGTCCTAAACACCTGAGAGATGCTCTCTCAGATCAGATAGTCTCCCTGGATGGTGTAAATATTGCCTCCAATTCTTCAGTCAGAAACTTAGGGGTTTCATTTGACCAGGATTTATCATTTAAGGCTCACATATCTCAAGCTTGTAAAACTGCATTTTTTCACCTACGTAATATAGCTAGGATCAGGAATATGTTATCTAAAAGTGACGCTGAAAAACTCATCCATGCATTTGTTACGTCTAGACTGGATTACTGTAACTCTTTACTGATAGCATGCCCTAAAAGTTCTTTAAAAAGTTTTCAGCTTGTCCAGAATGCAGCAGCACGATTGTTAGCAGGAACTAGTAGAAGAGAACACATCACTCCTGTGTTAGCTTCTCTCCACTGGCTACCAGTTGAATCCAGGATCAAGTTCAAAATCCTCCTGTTAACCTATAAGGCTCTGAATGGTGTGGCCCCATCCTATATTAGAGATCTCATAGTTCCTTACCAACCAATCAGAACACTTCGTTCACAAAATGCTGGACTGCTTGTAGTTCCTAGAATTTCTAAAAGTACAGTTGGAGGTAGAACCTTCAGCTATCAAGCTCCTGTTCTATGGAATAAGCTCCCAGCTCATGTCAGAGAGGCAGGTACAGTTTCTACCTTCAAAACTAGCCTTAAAACATTCCTCTTTGGACAGGCGTTCTGCCAGGCTAGCTAGTAATCAGAGAATATTCCCTCTCCTGTGGTCCTTGTGAGGCTAGATTAATAAATTAATATTGATGCGTTTAAATATAAATTTAGATTTTCCATCAGCGTTATTTTTCAGATCAGCTCTGGGGTTCTGTTCTCTATTCTCATCTACTTCTCCTCTCTTCTATTCTTTATTATTTATTGTATTTAGTTCTCCATGCTTTTGTTGGTGCAGTTCCATTCACATGTTGTTCTTCTTTCCCACTCTCCTCTGGGGAGCGGGAGAGATTTCAGATCCCCGGTGGATCGCCCACGCTCCCACTCTTGGCCGTGGACCACGCCCCCGACACCATCCTGCATGTCTGAGTGAGAGTGATTCCTGCTGGGTCGTCTGTCCTCCTGCTCCTGGTCGTGGACTGCACTTCTGCTTCATCATGACTGTGGACTTCATCATCACTCGTCCCTCAGCTTTATCTGAATGAACTCTTTTAGATACGTAGTTGTAGAAGCTAATTTTTCTTTAACTGTTCTGGTATCTCCTGTCCGTCCTGGGATAGGATCTCTCCTTCATGTGGGAATCCCTAAGGTTTCTTCTTTTTTCCTGACTCAGGTTTTTTAGGAGTTTTTCCTTACCGGGAGGGAGGGTCTAAGGGCAGGGATAACCAGTTTTATTTAGTCTGTTTAGTTTTTAACAATTGTTTATATTTTGAAGCCCAATGAGGCTAATTCTTTTGTGATTTTGGGCTATATAAATAAAATTGAATTGAATTGAATTGAACCGTCAAAGCCTGGAGAATTCATTTTCTGTGTTTATGTGGACTTTGGGAAGTGTTTTATTTTGACACATACAGGATTCACACACTCATATAACCCACCTTATTGTTAATTCAGCATTAAACACATCCAGGGACCAGAATAAAGTTACGCCCCTGATATTTGCATATCCAAAGCTCATTGGGACATGCAAATTTCCTCCAATCATAAAACGCATCAAATCTAAACTGACTGGGTGATTCTTGCCCTGCCTTTCATACTCAAAACCTTTGCGCACAAGCTAGAGCAGGCAGAAGCCAAGAGCCAGAATTCAAGAAACAGAAACATCACTCAAGAGGAGGGAGGAAAAAACACGATTTCCAAGATTTTCATTTTTGGTAGTTTTCTAGAAGAAACCAAGCACTCTTTACCTCTAAGTTCTTCCAGCCTTAAGATCACGTTTTTTTTGCGCGCTTTCTTCCTTTTCAACATTTTTGTGTCCTGTTCATTTCATAGACTGAATCCAACATTTTTACCATTTTTGATGCTGTTATTTTGAAACTGATTTTTTATGCTAGACCATTCGATAAGTTTCATTGTCCGGCCAGCTTTGCGACTTATACTTTTTGGTCACAAAACGGAATAGAGAAATCGTTCGACCACCCCAGAAGCTAAGTGACTGAACAGAGCAGAACCAGCAGAACCGCAGGTTCCCTTTCCTTCTACACCTGGCTGCAGATCTCGCCTCCACGGCCCGCCTGAAGCATCCAGCCAGGAACGGGATCAACCACCCTTCCTGGCAGAGCAGACCCAGATCCAGACCGCTGGTGAGAAGTCGAACTTCGCTCATACAGTCAACTGCTGGTGGTTAGAACAAAGATTAACTATTTTTGCAAGACTAACATCTTTGCCCCGTTTGAATTCCTCCTTTTAAGAATAGCTTATTCTCAGATCAGTAACATCACCTTTTTATGCACAACACACACTTAATGCATCCACACACTTAGGATTCCTCTCCTCAATATTTTATGTCTTTTCTTCTCATTTACCTATTTCTAGTTATTAGTTGAAGCTATATTCTGTGTTCCACACATGTTGATTGCTTTCCATGCTTTTACGTCCATTATTTCTGCTTGTTTAACCTCATGTTATTCAATAAATATTCAAAGGACGTCGTTGTTCAGATATCATTATTTTTCTTGTTTGTGGTAAAGTCAATTCAAAGGGTATAAATGACCTAAAGTTAAGAGACTGATTAATTGATTATTACTTTATTGATTAGAAGTAGCGGCTGATCATTAATGAATAATATTTTCCTTCATTAAGAAGGTGATGCCCCGAGGATAATTTTATTAGATTTCAGTTTAGTAAAATTAATACATTTCAACCAACTTTGGGACTGAATACTTCATATTCACCCCTTTCACGCTACAAAAGTCTCTCAGTTCCAACAAAAATAACAGCTTAAGCTTGTGTTTAGCGATGTAGCTTCCCCTGGGATCCGGTGTCAGACCGGGGAAAAAGTTAACAAAACAATGAAGCTCAGAGACATGAGTTAGTCTAGCATCAGTGTCTGTTGCTGCACTGCATCTCCCATAATGCATTGGGTTAAAATGGCAACACTTCTGCACTATGCTACTAAAATAAACGATTTATTCACACAAACATAAATAAAACATATTTCGTTAAAAGTAACATTTTGTATTGAGACAAAATAAAAAATGAAACTTCAAAATGTTCATTTTTTGTTTTGTTACAATTGAACGTAAACATGAATGTAGAGGGGTTTTTTGTGTGTAAAAGACAAACATGTTGTGATCATAAAATTGTTCAAAAATTACAGTTGCTCTGGCACCAACATTTAAAGAAATATTTTTTAAAAAATCACTATTTGGAAAGAATA
Source organism: Oryzias melastigma (assembly GCF_002922805.2). Lineage (NCBI taxonomy): Eukaryota > Metazoa > Chordata > Actinopteri > Beloniformes > Adrianichthyidae > Oryzias > Oryzias melastigma. The sequence continues at coordinate 188,883 of NW_023416911.1, read as the reverse complement.
CTACATATTATTGTTCTTTTTGTAAGGTCATAAAATTGCATATAAATAAAATTATTAATAAATTATTAAATTCAAAAACAACTAATTGAGCAAATTTTCAACAAATTTAGTTGAAATTTTTTAGAAAACAGCATTTTAGAAAAACAGGCACAATTTCCAGTCTTGAGCTAAACTTTAGATTTTCTGGATTTTTTTTGCTCTCATTTTTTTTGTCATAGTAGATGTTTACCAATAAGGAAAATTACAGGCCTCAGCTTTTCAGGTGAAAGAACTTGCTCATTCGGTGGCTGACTAAATACTTTGTTCTCCACTGTATTACAATCCCATAGATTTAAAGTTCAAAATGAATTTAAAACAAACTATGTATTGGACTATCTTTTTTAAAATATTGTATGGTAAATTAGAAGTTGTATTTTCAAAATGAATGGTCAAATGATAAATTGCAAAAGGCTTTTTCATTATAATGATGGCATCAAAAACCCATGATGATTTAAATTGCCAGATTTTGTTTTTATTAAATACGATTTTTTTTTAATTGTCATATCGAAATGTAATTTTTACCATTGAATTCTAAATTACAAAATGTATTTTCTTAAATTCCAAGGCTGATTGCATTTTGAAATTTTGAATTGTCAATTGAGAATTGTATATTACTTTAAATAATCAGGGCTCTCATTGTTGTACCTAAAAAAAAAAAATCCTGGTCACACTGGTGCACCAAGCCAATCTGGGATGAGAAAAAGAGACACACACATGATCTCCGCGACTCCAAAAGTCTCACTCCTGTATGTCTGTGCAGGTATAAAAACCTCCAATAATACTTTTTATTATTTTATTAGAATGTACATCTGAAGGAACTTGTCAGTCCCCGATCCCCTTTCCCTAACCACGCCCTAATCGCGCGCATGTATATTACGTCACTTCCTCTTCGCCGGCAACGTTTGCGACGGTGGAGAGTTTTGGATTTGATTTGCGTCATCTGGATTTGATTTCCGACAGTTGGGTGATCGGGTAGCCGAAACAGAGATCCGACAACTGTATATTTAACAGCTGATCACCACAGTCGCTACTATTCCATAAACCGTATTCCAAAAACATCCATTCATCTCTCAGTAACGAATCACCTCCTTCAACAGAGTCACCACGTTCAAAGGATGACATGCAGTTACAAACTGAGAGGTAAATACGACTTAGTTTAAGTCCTTGATATTTGTGCTTCGTTGCTAATTTTAACAGTTCATACATTTCATAAATACAACGTTATCATATTTGTTTACATAAAGACCCCAAAACGTGTATTGTATGTTTTAGTATTTACTTGTAGAATTTTCCTGATGATCATGGAGGACATAAGAAGAAATGAGGATTAAAATTGTGCGTGTGTTTTTTTATATTTAATGATTGAAATAGTTGTGAATCAAGAGCAAATGAAAACATGTTAGTAAAAATGTTGTAGTTGTGTAAAATCTACAAGTTCTACAGACACATTTCTGTACCGTCACAGTAAATGTTAAAGTTGATGGTTTCATAATTGCTGAGGCAGGAGAAATAACTTTTCATTTAGTTTGTAATTACCATTTAATCTAAATTTTAAATTATTTTCTCTATGATAAATATGATAAACACATGAAATTCTCTGTTTTTAGATGGAATATGTCCTGGACAAAAAAACCGTCCTCCAGGAGAGCTCATAGTGAAGGAGGGCGATATCTGCTCAACCTGTGAAGATCTTTAGATCCTGAATATGACACAATGGATGGAATCCTCCGTAAGTATTCTTAGTCCAAAATACTGTAAAGAAAATATCATGTGACACAAGATTTGAAGAGTATTTCTTTTTATTTCAGATTGGAATGTTTGTCTAATAGTTGTGAGGAAAGCTGCACAGACATGTCATTAGTCATTCTGGTGCATCTTTTCTCTGGTTATAGACATGATGGTGTTAATGTCTGTGTGTTTCTGTTTCCTTTAGGAGAAAATGTCTACATTGATGACCTTTATGTTATGACCACCTGGAAGGATCTCCAAGTTGACCTACTGCGCTCCTTGCTGGTATTTTTTTTATCTTTTTTTTGTTTGTTTTTTCTCCTGTGTGTGCATGTGTGTATGTGTACATGTATGTGTGTGTGTCCATGTGCATGTTTACTAATTAGTATCAATGTAGGAAACCTTCAGGTCAGAGGTCATGCTGATGTTTCCACTTAGAGCAGACAGACAGGTCCAGCTGATCTCTACCTGCTTTGTGTGAGTGTCCTCGGTCTTTCTCACTCTGTGTTTTAATAGGATAGAGAAGAAAAGGAGAGGTTGATGTGTCGTGTTTTGTGGATGATGATGATAACGTCTCTATTCAGACAATATTTATAGCTGAGAAACAGAAGCTCTTTCTGGACTCACTTCACCCTGATGGTTTTGGTGATGATCTCTACAGAACAATATTTAGGTTGATGCTACAGAAATGAAAAGTTGCTCTGACCTTGTTCAAGGACAAGTGTGTTCTTTGGATAGACTGTCTAACAGCAGCCTGTTAGGTTCTCAGGCTGAAAGGTTCAACATGGAGCCTCAGATTTAAAGGTTCAGCATGGAGCCACATCTCAGAATACTTTATTTATTGATCTATTTTGACTGGTAAACATTTGATTTGTGTGTTATTTGTATTCTCTGCAGTACCAGGAGAATCTTTGACCCTGTCTGGAGAACTGGAGGAGACCTTCAGGTGTGTTAATACAAACTTCTGAAGCTCATTGATTACATAATAATGTAATTAAAAACTATCAGGTTCACGTCAGCTCTCTTTATTTAAGTTCTCCTGTTTTCTTTTTCAGTTCTTTTCTCAGCAGATGTCAGACAGCTGCTGCAGCATTTCATGCTGATGTGAGTATTTTCTTCCTGTTACTTGATTATAACGTTTCAACATGCTAAAATAAATGTATTTTACTTTACAATAAGCTCTCTGCATCAGCACCTCGTCTGAAATGACATTCAGTGAAGAAAGTTTCCTCAGAAAGTTGCACCAAAACACCAGTTTCAGTCTTCCGTTGTGATAAAGATTCTATTTTCTTTCCTTAAAGCTGTTTATCCTTCATCACATCAGTCTCATCCACAATCCCGCGCTCTAGTTCAGACTAATGTCGGCTGGTTTTGCTTGTGACTGTCCACCAAACCTGTGATGAACTTCTGAGAGGACACATGCTGTCAGACACATGAAAGGTGGAGGAGGACGTGATGTGCTCCTCCACTAAAGAGAGTTAGACAATAGAAAGGCAACAAAAAAAATAAAATTTAAAAAGGGGCAAGTTTCATTCTGGAGTGCTGTAAGATATAAATACAAGAAATATCTTTCCAGTAACTTGTTTTTCTATCTAGTTCTCCGCTCTCTCGGTTTCTCTGAGTCTGAAGGTCTGAATTTCTAAACTACTGTCTGGTCCATGCAGGTCTCCCCGGTGCTTACAGCTTTGGAGGGTCTCTGGTGTTCCAGCAGGAGTCGGTGCTCACCTCATCATCTCAGCTGTTCAGCATTAAGCTCTGCAGCTTCCAGTGTTCATCGACAGATCGTTGTCTACCTTTAGGTATTGTACCTGCAGTGTCTCTGATATTCATGTTAAACTCTAAGTTTCTCCTCACCCTCCAGTACTCTGCTCATGAACTGTTTCCTGTCTGCAGAATCCTTCAACCACGAGAACCAACAACCAACCATCTCTGGACCTCTCTGCTCAGCTGCCTCACAGCCACAGACTCGGTTCTACCTGCTCACCGTGTCCTCCAGCTCCAGAAGGACAAAGGAACGCCGCTCACCTCCCAATGTCTTAGACACCATCTGCAAACCCCGGTGCAGCCTCTCCTCTCTTGGTTCTCCATCTCTCCCAACCCCCCCTGCCAGCACGCTGACTCCAGATTCATCCCCATCTCTAAATAAATCACTTCCTCACACACAGACATGTTTCCAGCACTTGGGTCCTTCTGGCCTCGTGAAACCATGACAACGACTTCAGTAAGTTTTCCTCATTTTCGTTTCGTTTTCATCAAAGCTGTTTACTGTAGTCAGAATAACCCGAGTGAACGTACTAAGACAGCAGCAGTGTAGAGTAGAGTCCATTCACACCGGCCTTTCTCTCTTAGACATGGACGGAGATTCAGTTTCTGGACAGAAGAGGCATTGCTGCTTCTGCAGGAACTCTGCAGCTGATCTTCAGGTTCCAGAGACGACCACCTCCACACCTGAAGTCCAATCAGACAGGTGAGAGGGGGGGCAACAATTACAACATTTGTAGAATGTGATTGTGACCACACAATGTTAATGTAGAGACTATTCAGCTCAGTGCAGGTTTATATACATGGTAACAATCTTCATGTAATGTGAGAATCAAATCTTCCATTAATGCTGATGCTGGCAGGTGTTTTATTGTGGAGGTCAGTGATTTATTCTTCATTTTCTTTAAGGTGTTGCTGTAACTGAATCAGTCATTGCTATCATACAAAACTCCATCAGAGCAGAAGGAGTGAAGTCATTGTTTCCTTAATCTTTAGGATTTTCATGAGAACCAAACAGTCTGGAGTCTTTTCTGATCTCTGTTGAATCATTTTCATGTTTTACAGGAAGTGTCGGCAACAGGAAGAGAGGAGCAGTGAAGACATTTGATTCAGAGGAGACCCCCCCCCCCTACTACTGCTGTTACTGTTGTCTAAATAAACTGTTAATAATTTATTTCCTGCATTTTTATTGAACAGATCATAATCCACTGTAACATAACTCTAGCAGATGATTATGACATAACATGAACAAAAACAGGAACCAAAGATATGATCCAAGGAAACTAACAGCTCAGTCACTTTTGTCTCCTCCTTCAGAGGTCGCCTCAGCCAATCAGCATCAGCGCTTCACACAGGTGGTTTTTACACCTGTGTAATATTGACATAGAACACCAGATGTTCTGAGGTTTCTTCATTTGAATTACTAAAAATGCTTAGTTCAACATGAAATTAGCAAAAAAGAAAACAAAGAAAAACTACAGAGCCTTCTATTACGTAATCACAAACTAAAAGAATGGAGAGAAAAAAGTTTAATCAATTGTTCAAATCATTATTTATAAATATGTTTCAGTGTTTGGAAGGCATTAAATTCTCAGTTATTAGATTAATTGTACGTTTTAATTCCACAGAGAAATATGGTCAAATGTTTGTCATTTGTATATTCACATTTATCAATACAATATTTGGCCAAAATAAGGTAAGATTTGGTTGGTCTTCAAAGTCTCAGAACAGTTTGTTTCAAACAGGGAGAACATTTCTAAAGCAAACGGGTTTAAGTTTCAATAGGATTGATGCAAAAGGAACAGCTGGGGTCAAAATACTTAAGAAAAATAAGATGTTAACTACAGTTAGAAGGAAAATAAAGACATAAAAAGGAAGGAAACAATAACCAAACAGAGATTTCTTGAAAGGTTATTTGGACAGTTTCTGAGGATTTCATGGTTTTTAATGAGACATCATATATTTTGAATCTGTTTTTTAAACAGGACGTTTACAACCTTTCTATTAACAACAACGAATACTACATTTCTTAATTAGTAAAATAATATTAATGTTTGTGAATTAATTATCTGTTAAAGTTAATTAAAAATGGTGAATGTAAAGTTAGAGATTATTCCAATTTCTGAGGTTTCTCCAAAAAATCTTGGAATATGAACATGGGAACAATAAATGTTCCAGTTTCATCATCCAAATTACAAAAAATGGGCAGAGTTTAACACAATCTGCTTTTAAGAAATTCAGCAAAAGGACAGATTTTATTAATTAGTTTGAAATGGGATCCATTGATTTTTGATAAAATAGGTAATTCAATAAACTTCAAATGGCTCTAATTATTGTAGATTGTCCATAGATTGACTTTATAGAGACAATTGTCACATCCAGATCAGCAACTTTGTTTTTTATTTAACTACACTACAGAACAAGACTTGACATTATAAAACAGAACAAACAGAGGAGGAATTAAATTACAAACAAACAAAGCTAATAAAATGAATACAGAGAGAGCCAAAGAACAAAAACATGTTTTCACATGAACACAAAAGGGAAGTTTTAGTTCATCATACATTGTTCTTATTTTTGGTTCCTTGAGGAGCTTCAGCCATTCTAAATACAGTTTGAATTTGTTGGTAAATATTCTACATTTTGGGGGAGTCTTTATACATTTATATTTGTGACAAAGGATTACATTTACGTAGTGACATTTCTTCTAATTTATTTTCTAATATGATGTCAAACATGATGGGGTTTGATGGAAATGTTGTGGGAAAATCTCTCCCTGCCAATTATAGTATGTGGTTCATCCCAAAATATTTGTATTTTGGGACAAAAATAAAATAAATTAAGAGCTGTGTGGTTTCTATTTATTTATCACAGAATGCACACATACTATCATTCATATTAAACCATAATCTTAAAGATAGTGTATGTGTATGTCCATTTACTAGATGGATGAAAATTGAAATTATTTGTATTTAATCATCATTTATACCTTTATTTAGAACAGGTGATCAGAATCAACTAAACTGATTAAAAAACACAAAGATTCAGATACAATTTTTTTGTCATTTTAAAGTTTTTTTTTTGTTTGTTTGTTTAACAGTCTTCTGGTTCAGCAGTAAAACAAGATAAAATGATAAAAATCACTGCTGTTTTGGATCATTTAACAACAAAACCTGAAAATGTTCTCCACAGTTTTCTATCCTCAAAGTATTTTACGTTCTAATCACTACATATTGGTGCAGAGCTCCTATGAAAAGTCTTTTCTCGCAGCAGAATCAGCTGATTCACGTTGATTACATCCACCTTTCAGCAGCGCGAGGCTGCGTTTCTTGGAGTTTCGTTAATTACGTCAAATGTTGAAGAGTTATCATAACCAAAATATTGTAAGCACTGGAGCTAAAGCTCCGATGTTAAAGCTAATTCATTGTTTCAGAAGTTATGCCTGTGAACGGAACTTCAGTCTCAGTTTTTGAACGGAAAAAAGCTCTTTCTAGTTTTACTTTGAAAACCGGAAGCCTCGCCGTCACGAAGATGTGCTTACTTCCGGTGGAAGTACGGCGGCTTTTTCGGTTTTATTTTAGTTCGTAAACTTAAAATCCTACATTAATCTGCATTTCAGAGCAAAAATACATCGTCCCCAATTGATATTTTGATCATATTTTGCTACAATTTACTATATTTATAAAGATCGCGAATCAGCGATCTTGGACTTCGCGAATATCCGTACTCGAAAATTTGGGAGCAGATCGCTAATATCCGAGCACCCGGATACTCATTACAGCCCTATTGAAAACCATATAGAAGTAATGAGAAACGGGTAAGAGGTTTTAACTCTTTAACACCTATTCCTCAAAAATGTCTGCCTGGAGCTTTTGCTCCTTTTTCAAGAAGACACTGAATTTTCAATATTTATCATAATTTTATAATGTTTTTTACTTCATAATAGTGTTGGACCAGTTCAAATTGTATAAAGAAAAACACACAAGATTGGAATGTGATTTTTAGAGAGAAAAACAGTGCAGAAGTCCATCAGATTTTGTTTGTTAAAAGTTTAAATTTGTTCAGAATCAAACTGTGTACAACAAACATCTTGTATCTTTCTCTTTAAATGTACAAAAACAGTGCATAAAATGTAAAATATCTACAGGCGTTTTTGGACACAAGGGGCAGTTACACTGACAGTCACACGTTCCACACTCTCAAGGAGTCTCTTGGTGCAGATTCTGCATCATCAGAGGGAAAAGATTTCACCTGCTGATGGTTTTCCTGCATTTAGAGGTGGTTGAACACCTGGGATGAACCTCAGTGGATGAGGGTCTTCATCATCCGTTTCCACATCTTTGTTGATGTGATGAGCAGCTTTGGTCCCTGACGACATCACCAGTCTCCAGCATCCTCACGTTTGGTCCTCCAGCAGCTCCAGCTCACAGCCTCTTACAGGAAACTTGAAGAAAAATAGTTTTCATTTATTGTGATATTTATTTCCTGAACAAACGTAAATGTATGCATATTTTATAAGATCATTTATAATTTATGAGTAAAATATAAGCTAATACACATCTGAATGACATTTCTCTCACAGTTTGTGTTTCAGAGTAAAAACTATCTAGCAGCTGATTACTTCAGGAAAAAACACGGAAATGCAGCTCCACAAACGTTACCTTTTCTCACCAAAAATGACTCCTTCTTGTTCCTCCTTCGGTCCCAAAGTCTTCTCTGAACCTCCATGAAGGTTATATTTCCCACGGTGGTCGTCTTTCAGACATTTCTCTTATGTTTTTCACCGTTATAAAAACTCTTTTTGACGGCTCCGCTCTCTGCATCTCTCCACCGTTCCGTCTGTCTCACTGGCAAGCAGAAGAGCTCCGCGCGGGCTTCTGGGTAAAATTACCGTAATGTCCAGATATTGTCAAGAAAGCGCAATGTCTCAGCTTTCAGAAACTGTTGGAATTTTCTAATAGAGAAAACCGTTCAGGAATTACGGTAATTCAAAGAGCGCTTGTCTAAATATGTTGCTGACAACACGCTCAGTGACCAAACACGGCTTCAGCAGCCACACTTGGTGGGCCAAAAGATAACCTTCGGCGGGCCAAATTTGGCCATCGGGCCCCATTTTGGGCACCCATGGTCTAGACCAGAGGCTGGCAACCTTTGACAGTAAAAGAGCCTTTTGGGCTCATTTTCTACTGATAAAAAACTAGAATGAGGCTCATAGTCTTACTTCAGCTATTAGGAAATTTGGATTTGCATTCATGACCTTCTTTTTTTAATAATAAATATGTGCTTTTTATATCAAATCTGGGCAAACAAGACTTCTTCGGGTCAACAGGGATGTAAAAACCTACATAGTTTATCATCTATGTGAACCTCAGACATCAATTTATAAATGTAGCTAAAAAAAATTAAATAAATAGTAATTAAGTAATCTTTAAAAAAAAATGCTATTTTATTATCCTTTGTATGTTTATTTTTTGTTCTTTTCCTCCTCTTTGTCCTCAGCAGTCTTACTCTGCTGGGTTTTGTTCTTTTAGTTTGGATCTTGGTAGTCTTAGTTTTCAGGCTTTGTTAATTTGTTTTCTTTAGGTAGTTTTGGTTAGGCAGCCATTAGCAGGAGCTGCTGACTCTGACGGTCGACTGGATCAGCAGTCTCTATGACTTATTTTATTTTTGTCTGAGAATGTCTAAAAACATCATACTGGTAATTCTTTTGCCGTGGAATTGGCGAGTCCACTCTCCAGTTAATTAAGCATTTCCTGTTTTATGAGAATGACATAGAACATTAACATAGATCATTAAACATCACTGTGTAATGTTAGGAAAAGTTGTTTAAATGAATGAATGAATGAAATGGTTTATTTCAAGCAATTAGGTAATAATACATTACATATCACTTAATGAATCACAAGTTGATCACTTGAAAGGGAGTGGACGGAAGTGAACTTATATAATCCCACCCCAACTCGATCATTTTCTCTACATGAATTATCAATATCTGTTTCAGGACTTATATCAAATATTAATAGATTCAAAGCATCATTAATATTTTTGATGTAATCAAGTTTCAAAGCATCCACAACGAATCATCTAATATTCTCTTTGAAAAAAACTGAAGATTGTATTCAAAGAATTATGATAATACAAAATGTAATAAGTAAGTCATCTTCATTTGCTAATAAGGCAATTAATACAGTTTGTATTTATCAAAGAGTGATTATAAAAATAGAAAATCATCTTCATTAGTTAATGGAGAAAAAAAAAATTCAAATATTCTAATTTAAAAGAAGAAAAAAAAACATATATATATACAATTTGTGCAAATTGTATTCATCAAAGAAATGATTATAGTACACAAAAAAATAATTGGCTGGAAAGAAAAGAATCAGCAGTTTGAGCAGAAATCAGTGCTACATCCCAGCTTAGGAACAAGTTTAAGGCCACGTAATCGTTTTTCGTTGTTATGACTGAGAGACTGTGAAGGTCTCATCTCAAGGGAAATGTGCTCGAGTTCTTCAGCTCAGAGTCAGGTCAGAGTTCACATCCAGTGGTTTTTTATTTAGAGTTCACATTTCACATTTTGCTTGAATTAAAGGGTCAGACATGCGTAATCCCACAGTTCTCAAAGTCTTTCATGGATTTTATTTCCAGAGGCTTGGTAACATCCGGTGGTCCGAGAGGTTTCACAAAGATTCTGGAGTTCAGAGTCCACGTACTGTGGATCTGTTTCTTCGATCGTAGGAGCCTCGCGTGCTTCGCCAGATCAGCGTGATATTTGCACAGATGATCGTCAAGATAAACAGCCGAACCCTTCAGGTGTTTTCTTTGCTTCATCAGAGCTATCTTGTGCTTTCGATTCACAAACCTGATCAGGATCGCTGGTTTATCCGTATTCTTTCTCCGAGGAAGCGGATGACAGACCTCAACAGTGTTTAGGTCCAAGGAAATCCCTTTAGACGCAAGAAATTCTCCAACTTGATTCTCCACGGTCACGTTTGCTCCCGTATCAGCTCCGTTAGCATCCCTGCTAGCACTGGTAGCACCAGGCCGCACCCGGGGTGGTAGTTGAAGTCCCGTGAGAATCACATTACTCATCCGTGCCTGTTGATCCATGTCATGCATCCTCCTCTCCAGGAGATCTTGGCAATTATCTCGTTGTTCGTTACGTGCCCTTTCTTGATGGAAATCTTCCAGGAGTTGTAGCAGTGGTGTTAGCTTAGCTTCCAGCAGTGCTGCTAGCGTGGATTCAGAGTGAATAGCTGGGGATAGCTTTGCCTGGATGTCGGCTAATGCGGTTTTAAGCTCTACCAGATCAGCTTCAAGATTTTTCTTCGGTGCCATGATCAACTCTCCTCATTGTGGTAGTTGTTGCTGCAGCTTTGTGATTAAAGTCGCTTGTAGGCAACTTTAAAAAAACGTTAAAAGCCGACGAGTTGAGGGGAGCTGGAGACACACGTCTGCTCGTGGCCCGGAACCGGAAGTCTAGTCTAAATGTTAAATGAATTATCAGTGATCAGTAATAATTAAATGACACTGTTGAATGTATATTGCGCAATATCTGATTGAAAGACCATGAGTCTATTTATTCATTATTGATATCTAGTTCTAAAATATGTATACACGGAAGATGAATGTCAAGGGCCCTGTCCTTTCATGCAGGCCGCTTGTGATGGCGAGCTAAAGCCCATAGACCTGAACCTGGTTATGTGCTGGAGCCTTCTGAGGGACTTCCTCCATCCTGTGCTCAGTCCGTGCTGGTAGGAGGCTCCTGTAGGCTACAGACTCTACTCACAACCAACCCCTAAACAAGAGCTCTTCTCCACAACTCACATACACTTCACTGCTTCGCAGGAAAACTGTACTCCGGATCTCTTGCTGGATTACTTCTCTCAAACCCGAACTGCATAACTGAGAGACCACATTTGATCTGTGTACTTCAGACCAACAAATGCTTAATGGACTTTATATTTATATTTGATGTCATTGTAAATGTTGGGGTTTTGTATGGCCATTTTCTCTGTCTTGTTTAATGTGTTGTCTATATAAATACTACTAAATCAAAAGCAAATCCCCTGAGTTTCTGCCTTCTCTCTCCTCCAGCGGAACTTGAGTCTTCTTAGATTCTGATAATCTTCTTCTTTTCCTTTCGGCTTTTCCCTTCAGGGGTCACCACAGCGAATCAGTTTCCTCCATCTAAGCCTGTCTTCGGCATCCTCCACTCTAACACCAGCCACCTTCATGTCTTCATTCACTGCATCCATAAACCTCCTCTTTGGTCTTCCTCTAGACCTCTTTCCTGGCAGCTCTAGACTCAGCATCCTTCTACCAATATATTCACTGTCTCTCCTCTGAACATGTCCAAACCATCTCAGTCTGGCCTCTCTGACTTTATCTCCAAAACCTCTAACATGTGCTGTCCCTCTGATGTATTCATTCCTGATCCTATCCATCCTGGTCACTCCCAAAGAGAACCTCAGCATCTTCATCTCTGCTACCTCCAGCTCTGCTTCCTGTCTTTTCTTCAGTCCCACTGTTTCTAGTCCAAACAACATGGCTGGTCTCACCACAGTCTTGTACACCTTTCCTTTCATTTGTGCTGAAACTCTTCTGTCACACATCACACCTGACACTTTTCTCCACCCATTCCAACCTGCTTGCACTCTCCTCTTCACTTCTTTTCCACACTCTCCATTACTCTGTACTGTTGACCCTAAATACTTAAACTCCTCCACCTTCTTTATCTCTTCTCCCTGTAACCTCACTCTTCCACTCTGGTTCCTCTCATTCACACACATGTACTCTGTCTTACTGCGGCTAACCTTCATTCCTCTCCTTTCCAGGGCAAACCTCCACCTCTCTAACTCCACCTCCACCTGTTCCCTGCTCTCACTACAAATCACAATATCATCTGCAAACATCATAGTCCATGGTGATTCCTGTCTAACCTCATCCGTCAGTCTGTCCATCACCATTGCAAACAGGAAGGGGCTCAGAGCTGATCCCTGATGTAATCCCACCTCCACCTTGAACTCCTCTGTCACCCCTACAGCACACCTCACCACTGTCTTACAGCCCTCATACATGTCCTGCACTGCTCGGACATACTTCTCTGTCACTCCAGACTTCCTCATACAATACCATAGTTCCTCTCTGGGCACTCTGTCATAAGCTTTCTCCAGATCTACAAAGACACAGTGGAGCTCTCTCTGACCTTCTCTGTACTTCTCTATCAACATCCTCAAAGCAAATGTTGCATCTGTAGTGCTCTTTCTTGGCATGAAACCATACTGCTGCTCACAAATGTTCACTTCTGCTCTTAGTCTGGCTTCCACTACTCTTTCCCACACCTTCATTGTATGGCTCATCAGCTTTATTCCTCTGTAGTTACCACAACTCTGCACATCTCCCTTATTCTTAAAAATGGGCACCATCACACTTCTCCTCCATTCCTCAGGCATCTTCTCACCACCTAAGATCCTGTTGAACAACCCGGTCAAAAACTCCACTGCCATCTCTCCTAGACACTTCCATACCTCCACAGGTATATCATCAGGACCAAGAGCCTTTCCACTCTTCATCCTCTTCAAAGCCCCTCTCACTTCACCTTTACTAATCTTTCTTACTTCCTGCTCCACAACCGTCACCTCTTCTACTCTTTGTTCTCTCTCATTCTCTTCATTCATCAACTCTTCAAAGTATTCTTTCCATCTTTCCATTACACCACTGACACCTGTCACCACATTACCATTCCTATCCTTGATCACCCTAACCTGCTGCATGTCCTTCCCATCTCGATCTCTCTGCCTTGCTAGTCTGTACAGGTCAGTCTCTCCCTCCTTACTACCCAACCTAGCATACAAGTCATCATAAGCTCTTTGTTTGGCCTTTGACACCTCTACTTTCACCTTACGCTGCATCTCCCTGTACTCCTGTCTACTCTCCTCAGTCCTCTCAGTGTCCCACTTCTTCTTAGCTAGTCTCTTACTCCGTATACACTCCTGCACCTCCTCATTCCACCACCAAGTCTCCTTATCAACTCTCTTTCCTGATGACACACCAAGTACACTCCTACCTGTCTCCCTGATCACATTAGCTGTAGTTATCCAGTCATCTGGGAGTACCTCCTGACCACCCAGAGCCTGTTTCAACTGTTTCTTAAAAGTCATGCAACAATCTTCTTTTTTCAGCTTCCACCAGTTTGTCCTCTTCTCTGCCTTTGCCCTCTCTTTCTTCATCTTCTTCACCACCAGAGTCATTCTACACACCACCATCCTGTGCTGTCTGGAAACACTCTCACCAACCACTACTTTACAGTCACTGATCTCCTTCAGATTACACCGTCTACACAAGATGTAGTCTATCTGTGTGCTTCTACCTCCACTCTTATAGGTCACTCTATGTTCCTGTCTCTTCTCAAAGAATGTATTCACTATCGCCATTTCCATCTTTTTTGCAAAATCAACCACCATCTGTCCTTCTACATTCCTCTCCTGGATACCAAACCTGCCCATCACCTCCTCATCACCTCGGTTTCCTGCACCAACATGACCATTGAAATCTGCACCAATGACAACTCTCTCATTTCCAGGGATGCTCATCATCACTTCATCAAGATCCAACCAGAACTTCTCCTTCTCTTCCAGCTCACATCCTACCTGTGGGGCATACCCACTAACAACATTGAACATCACACCCTCCATTTCTATCTTCAGACTCATCACTCTATCTGACACTCTTTTTACCTCCACAACACTCCTAACAAACTCCTCCTTTAGGATAACTCCTACTCCATTTCTCTTCCCATCTCCACCATGATAGAACAACTTGAACCCTGCTCCTAAACTTCTAGCCTTGCTACCTTTCCACCTGGTCTCCTGGACACACAGTATGTCTACCTTTCTCCTCTGCATCATGTCCACTAACTCTCTACCCTTTCCTGTCATAGTTCCAACATTCAAAGTCCCAACTCTCAGTCCAACACTAGTGACTTTCCTCTTCTCTCTCTCCCTACGAACCCGCCTTCCTCCTCTCCTTCTTCCACCAACAGTAGTCCAATTTCCACCGGCACCCTGTCGGTGAACAGCACCGATGGCGGTCGTTGTTAACCCGGGCCTCGACCGATCCGGTATGGATTTCGTAGGTCTGATTCGCATATTTGATTTGGCAAGATTTTACGTCGGATGCCCTTCCTGACACAACCCTCTGTATTTATCCGGGCTTGGGACCGGCACAATGAGACCCTGGCTTGGGCCCCCTCGTGGCTACATTAGATTCTGATAATCTGAGAATTATAATTTAATGTTTTTTCATTAAGTTCAGAGTTTGGGCAATACATGCTACATATTGTTATAAGAAAAATAGAAAGGTAAAAATGTTTTAAGTCCAGTACGATTAATGTATATTTTAAACCTGATGTTAAGAGGGTTTTTTTCTTATATGTTATGCTTACTTGTTTCCATTATGCGCCTCTTGCAAGTGAAGAACTGCCTCTGAAGAGAAGAAAGGAAGAACGGTGGCTGAGTGCTGTTGTAGAGCTTGACTCAGTTGCTGGCATCGCTCCATCAGTCCAACGGTGCACGATCCCAAATCTGACTCTCTGGACTTTGTCACCTCGTCTTCAGACCATGCAATGATTACAACAGGCTTCATATCCATCCTCTGCAGGAAGGACAATGCAAACGCCAGGCTTTGAACCATTTCCCTGCTGTGGAAAACTGAGCTGTCCACCTGCACAAACAAAAGTAGTTTGTATTAGACAATTGCAAACAGTTCTGCTTTAAAGAAGAACTGTGATTTATGACAAAAACAAAACTTGACCTTTTTTAAACACCTTTTTTTTTGTTCTAGAGTTTTTAACTAATCTTTTGATTTTTCTTTCCCTCGCATCATTCCATCCCACACTATGTCTTTATTTATTATCAATATTCTTTAATTGGTGGTTAAATAGGTTTCTGTCAGGAACCGGTGGTGTAGGACCCAAAATGCAGGAGAACGACTGCATTCTTTCATTTAAAAATATTTCCAAAGTAATACCCCGCCTTTCAAGAGCCAGCTCTGAGATTTTAATCACTCCTTTAATACGTTTAAAATGTCATTATCACAACGCTGTTTTATCCAGACTTCTAAAGCAGTCTGTTAAGAAATTGCAACTAATTTAAATTCAGCTGCACGTCTCTTAACTTATACCAGAAGAAGGGCTCATACTATCCCTGTCCTTAAGTCACTGCATGGCTTCATTTCAGTTTCATTCATTCATCTTCTGTCTGCTTTGTCCCTTTCGGGGGCGCGGGGGTGCTGGAGCCTAACCCGACTGCTGATGGGTGAAGGAGGGGTTCACCGTGGACAGGTCACCAGTCTGTCAAACACGCACACGTACACTCTCATAAACACCTAGGGACAATTTAGAGTCACCAATTAACCGATGAAGCATGTTTTTGGACGGTGGGAGGAAGCCGGAGTCCCCGGTGAAAACCCACGCATGCACTGGGAGAACATGCAAACTCCACACAGAAATGTCCCAGTTGATGTTTTTCAGATCCCCCAGCTGGGATTTGAACCGGGGTCTTCTTGCTATGAGGCAAGAGCGCTAACCACTGCGCTAACGTGCAGCCCGATTGTTTATATTTATTAGAGCTCCTTCGTCCACACAAACTGCCAAGAGCTCTTAGATCTTCAGGCTCAAGAGGGCTGTAAAACATCTGGCCCACGGGCCATATCCAGTCCACTGTGTGGTTTAATCTGGCCCAGTTATGAAGAAAAAAATATAAGAATTTTCAAAAAAGAGAGCAAGTTTCTAGCCCATTCCTGTGATGAGTTATGGTTATTTAAAGAAGTGACCGCAATGCTCAATTCAACCACTAGGGGCGGAAAAGAAAACTTAAGAGATCAAGAAATAAACACGATGAAGGCCAAACCCTGCTGAGTTTTGGGAGAGAAAGGGAGGTTAATGCCAAAATGTCTGCAAGTTTAACCCTCTGGAACCTAGGGACTAAAACTCCTTTTTTTTACTTTTGAAATTACCTCTGTATTTTCAATTTAACAAGCTTATATGGTATCATTTTAATCAGCACAACTTCACATATGTGACACTGCCTTTATTTAGTCTTTTTTCCATGTTCTATTCACACATCAGACATAAAATCATGCAAAAACAGAAAATCTGTCTGGAAAAATGGGATTCGTTTTGCTGTGGAAACCCCAAAAATGTTTAACAAACTGTTTTGACAACATAGAATGAAAGTTTTAGGTGTAATTAAGAATACATTTAGTCAACAAACTAGTCAAAACATTTTTGAATGAAAATACAAAAACAATTCCAGGCAAAATTCACAGATCCCTTATTTGGTTCCTTCGCTGGCAGAGTAAGTATCACCAAGTGGCGGACCGCGGTCCACATCCGGACCGACAAACTTTTCTCGCCCGACCAGTGAGCTGGTATCCCTGGCTAAGGGAGAAAAAAATTGCGCTCGGCAAGAAAAAATAATGAAATAAAGAAATCAGCGAGCAGACGTGTGTTGACTATAACTATAGCGCAGTGATTAAGACAGTTGTCATCATTTATGCACTGCATGATGCAGTTCAGAGCATGTGAGCAGCAGGTTATGGGAGGAGCAAAACGTGTGGCCTGGCAACCATTAAAAAAAAAAACAACTTTAACTTGATTCTCCACTGATTTAGAATACATGAAAAATACAGCTGAGTGTCTGGGTTATTACGAGTTTATGTCTAGACTAGGAGTGTAACGGATCACGGATAGTCCGTGGTCCGTATGGATCAGAACGGTTCGACACACACGTGTACTGCGGACCACAACAACCCCCCCAACACCACCACCCCCCCGACCCCGCGCGCGCACACATCTCAGGCTAGCATAATGTAAATCAATTATCCGTTCAAGTCGCAAGGAATTCACATTAAATTAATGTAAATCCTCTTTGTTTTGACATGCACTAAAGTAGCTGCTTCACGGTTATCTTAAAGTCTGTACACCTGAATCTCCCACCGCGTGTGGGAGGAGCTTCCGTCAAAAACGTTTCTCAGCTTCATAATGAGGACGCAGATCGATAGATATCAGGTTTGAATAAAAGCATCGGTACATGTTTCCATTTCTGGATTCAGAGAATCTCCTAATAAGGAGCAGTAACTGTCCCGCACAGGATAAAGCCGCTGCTGCGTAACGGACTACCCGGTGCCATCAGGGGACGATTGTATGGCAAGCCAAAATAATTTTATTTATGATTTAATTTGGACATTAGGCGAGTGAGATGAGAACATTTGTATTTTAAGGGAACTCCAGATAGATTTGGTATTTTCAACACTATTTTGAAGCATTCTTTTCTGTCAGTTTTTGTAGATTTGGTCTAAAGACATGCAAATGTGATCAGAAACTACATGTTTTAGCATTTTGTTTGTGTTCAAAGTTTAAAGATGTTTTGTTTTAATTCAATTCAATTCAATTTTATTTATATAGCCCAATTTCACGAATGAAATTTGCCTCATTGAGCTTTATACCTGTAATTTTTACAAATGCAGAAAATTAGTCACAAAATATACACAATGGCTTAAAACTAAGACTAAATAAACAGGTTATCCCTGCCCTTAGACCCTCCCTCCCGGTAAGGAAAAACTCCTAAAAAAAACCTGAGTCAGGAAAAAAGAAGAAACCTTAGGGATTCCCACATGAAGGAGAGATCCTATCCCAGGACGGACAGGCGATACCAGAACTGTTAAAGAAAGATTAGCTTCTACAACTACGTATCTAGAAGAGTTCATTCAGATGGAGCTGAGGGACAAGTGATGATGAAGTCCATAGTCAAGATGAAGCAGAAGTCCAGTCCACGACCAGGAGGAAGACGACCCAGCAGGAATCACTCTCACTCAGAGATGCAGGATGGTGTCGGGGGCGTGGTCCACGGCCCAGAGTGGGAGCGTGGGCGATCCACCGGGGATCTGAAATCTCTCCCGCTCCCCAGAGGAGAGTGGGGAAGAAGAACAACATGTGAATGGAACTGCACCACAAAAGCATGGAGAACTAAATACAATAGTTAATAAAGAATAGAAGAGAGGAGAAGTAGATGAGAATAGAGAACAGAACCCCAGAGCTGATCTGAATAATAACCATGATAGAAAATCTAAATTTATATTTAAACGCATCAATATTAATTTATTAATCTAGCCTCACAAGGACCACAGGAGAGGGAATATTCTCTGATTACTAGCTAGCCTGGCAGAACGCCTGTCCAAAGAGGAATGTTTTAAGGCTAGTTTTGAAGGTAGAAACTGTACCTGCCTCTCTGACATGAGCTGGGAGCTTATTCCATAGAACAGGAGCTTGATGGCTGAAGGTTCTACCTCCAACTGTACTTTTAGAAATTCTAGGAACTACAAGCAGTCCTTTTGTGAGCATGTTAAATTGAAAATACAGAGGTAATTTTAAAAGTAAAGAAAAAAGGAGTTTTAGTCCCTAGGTTATAGAGGGTTAAACTTGCAAACATTTTGGCTTTTTTTTTTTTACTTTTTACTGATCCAGAAAATGATCTGAACCATGATTCTAAAACCGTCACACCATGAAGGTAAAAGCTTGAACTTTATTTGCATTATGTTAGGACGAAAAACATTTTGTTTTATTATTATTATTGATATTATTATTAAAAATATTTCAGTTTGCTATAACGCCTGAAGTTCTTCCTGTTTGCTGTTGTAAGAGTGTCTTAATGTGAACACTAAAGTAAAGATTAAATGAACCCAAAATATACTGAGTGGACCTTTGTCTGAAGGCTATTTTTATAACTGCACTATTGAAATTTTAATTTCTTTACCACTGTGGTAGGGGAACATCACAGACCTCTCAGCCCCATGATGTGGCCTTTCATATTTTTTCATACAGATAGTAATAGTTCTTCAGTCAGTCTGTGTAGCTTCAGCCTCTAGGGAGCCCAAAAAAAAAAAAAGAATTTCTCTTCTAAGAGCACTGCTGTCCATTTGACATTTTTCCTGGAATTCTATATATTTTTCTCTTTTCTATTACTTTTTTTTCCCTCATAAACTTTCCTTGTTGTGTTTGTGAGGAATAATACAAAAGGTTTTAGGGAAAAGTTTGATCCA
The DNA here is from genome assembly GCF_002922805.2 of Oryzias melastigma. Classification (NCBI taxonomy): domain Eukaryota; kingdom Metazoa; phylum Chordata; class Actinopteri; order Beloniformes; family Adrianichthyidae; genus Oryzias; species Oryzias melastigma. Next base: position 169,257 of record NW_023416911.1, on the reverse strand, counting down.
GCTGGACTTCGGCTCGGCTGGAATCTGCTCACAGGTGTCTGTCTACTCTGTTGCTCACAACAGCGACGGGCAGGACTTTTGTGGAGAAACACAGAGTTTCCGTGATTTTTTTGACAATGCCGGAGGTTGATGTTGTAGTAAACTCATTTCTGACCCTGTACCAAAGCAAAATTAAGATTGCTTTCCTCCTTGTGGGGTTTCTAACAGGGACAGCTCTGTTTTGCCCCCCCCACCACAGGTGAGCTGACCTGCATTGCAGCCGTCTGATCAAAGTTTGTCTCCCGCATGATTTATTGAAATAAAAGATTGCTTTTGTCCAAAAACTACAAATAAAGGCCATATTCTGCCTTTAATTCACAAAATATCAGTTACAGAACATAAACAAAGTTAACGTTTATTTTAGACGGAGTTTTATCACGTTGATCTCACAGCTGCACAGGAGAACACCTGAGGGCGTCCTTCAGTTCCAGAGGGTTAATTTAGTATAATTTTTCATTGGTTAAAACATTTATTTTTTTTCGTAACCCCTTCTTGAGTTGACTATCGGGATTGCTTTAATGACAGTCTGTATAAATTGAATAAACCTTTTTTTTTTTTAAACCTCTTTTTTTAAGTGAAATTAATTTTATTTGAAATGTATTGGACTCTGTGGATGAAAGGGTAATAATAAGTGATTAGACTACTTAGACTGTGCTAGCTTTAGTCCTGCAAACTGACAATCCAGAGATGAGACCCGGGCACAGAGCAGCAGTTTACAACTCTCCTCTGAGCCGCCTT
>NW_023416911.1:158245-165426 GCF_002922805.2 Oryzias melastigma | reverse complement strand
TGAACAGCACCGATGGCGGTCGTTGTTAACCCGGGCCTCGACCGATCCGGTATGGATTTCGTAGGTCTGATTCGCATATTTAGTTTGGCAAGATTTTACGTCGGATGCCCCTCCTGACACAACCCTCTGTATTTATCCGGGCTTGGGACCGGCACAATGAGACCCTGGCTTGGGCCCCTCGTGGCTACATTGGGCCCCCTCGTGGCTACATTGGGCCCCCTCGTGGCTCCTTGGTTAAAATAAAAAGCTTGAAAAAATTAAAGAGTAACTGCAAAGGGCAAAGTAAGTCAGTAGTTAAGTTATAAAAATTAAATTGACTTAAACTTTGTTCTACATATTTCCAAACAGTTGAAGGAGGGTATGAATCATTCAACGAGGATCCTAAGAACGGTAACCCTAATTCTCCATCAACCCTTTGTAGTTTATCGACGACATACTGACACATTCGGACTTCATTTTCAGCTTTGTTTATTGCAGAAAATGTCTTAAATGCACCAGAAACGGTAAAATGATTTATTTCTTTATTTTTAAATCTTCCTTCACACTTCTGTCTGGAAACACTCTTGCACACTTCCTGCTGTATTTGTGGCATTGACATGATCCTATGGTGAAGGATGTCTTTTATTTTTAAAAGGAAGTCATGCAAAGCTCCGTCAGAAGTTATAAACTATTTCATTCAAAAAAACGCTATTTTCTCCATGTTTGTTTATTTATGCCAAAAACCCACAATAGTTTATTTAAATGCATCATGTCAGCCGCAAAAACATGAATATAAATCAGTATCAGTATTTTTCTAGAGGCTGAGTGAAGACTTTGTAGTTCCTACTGGGTTTTGGTTGGTGAGAAATTGACCTGGATGTTATTAAAGTGTTGAAGGCTGCAGACCTGTGGTCTAGTACCTGAAGATAAAGACTTCACCTGTTTTTGTGTTAAGAAGTTCCTAATTAGGAGCAGAAAACACTCGGACACATCTGTGAAAGCTCCTTAAGTGTGAAGGTTTGGCTGCAGTGTTGGTTTGAGATGCACGGCAGCATGTTTATGGACATTAAAAAAAAACACCTCGTGCCAGCTGTTATCTTTAGTAGTGGGAATTTGACAAAGAACTGGAAGAAGATCTAAGGTGAAACTTTATCCTTCCAACAGAAAATAAGTGTTTCAAGATTTTTTTTTTTTTATTAAAGATTATTCTTTTGTTTATTGTCATCGTCTTTGTGTTTTCACATTTTCTTTTTAGCAAGAACACAATGGGACAATGTATGTATGTATTAAATTCTTGCATCCTGAGTTTTTAAAGACTGGCTCTGACCGTCTTCAGGAATCTGATCAGTTTGGAAGCCTGAAACTCAGAATCGGGTCCTTCAAAGGAAAATCACTTCTAATGTGAACCCCGTTGAAGCTCTGATCACCTGACTGTCATAATGCCTCTTGGTTTTCTACACAGCTGTATCTCTGGCAGTCTGCTAGAGGCCTCAGCCTGACATCCCTGTTGCACAGACACATGTTGTGTTTCAGATTCAGGTTTTTGGGTTACACTCCTGAACAGTTTTGCTCCCAAGAGTAAACAAAAGCTGCATTCTCGGAGCTCTGTGTGTGATGTTTGTTTTTCCACCCACAGGCCCTGTGGTTTACGTGCTGGACCTGGCTGACCGCCTCATCTCCAAGGCCGGCCCCTTTGCTGCAGCGGGCATCATGGTGGGCTCCATCTATTGGACAGCTGTCACTTACGGAGCCGTCACTGTCATGCAGGTACCTGCTGATGGCCGTGTCCAGCTGTCATTGACATTCGGGACCTGTGCAGTAACCTCCCTCTGTGCAGGTGGTAGGCCATAAGGAGGGGCTGGATGTCATGGAGCGAGCAGACCCCCTGTTCCTGCTCATCGGGCTTCCCACCATCCCTGTCATGCTGATCCTCGGCAAGATGATCCGCTGGGAGGATTACGTCCTGCGGCTGTGGAGGAAGTACTCCAACAAGCTCCAGATCCTCAACAGCATCTTTCCAGGTGGGAGCTCCCTCTGTGTGGAGTCCACAACACGGCTGAGTTGGTTTGTTTGTGATGTGGACTGTTTGCTCAACAATGTCTTGATGCCATAAATACCTTCAGGTGTCTGATAACAGAAATGAGTGGATGTAGATGGTGTGTGCACGATAACCAGGACAAATGTTTGACCTGCAGGGATCGGCTGCCCGGTTCCTCGCATCCCCGCAGAGGCCAGCCCGCTGGCCGACCACGTCTCAGCCACACGGATCCTGTGCGGCGCTCTGGTCTTCCCCACCATCGCCACCATCGTGGGGAAGCTCATGTTCAGCAGCGTCAACTCCAACCTGCAGAGGACCATCCTGGTGGGTATTTACCCTGTCCTCACTGTCACAGACAGTTCCTACAGAAATGTAAATGCTGCCCCCCTCCCCCCTCTAGTTCTTCCTCAGTGAAGGGCATCATGTTAGTGAGAGCAGACTTATGGAGCTGAGCTCGTCTCAGGATGAAGCGGCTGAATATGGAGAGAAAATAGACTCACTCCCATTTGTGTGTGCGTATTCTTGACTTGTGGATAAATTGGAATTTGTGAGTGCGTTGACTTTTTTATATTAATTATTGGGAATATTGGTTTAGGAAAGTGGGAAAATGTCCACCAGATATTATTTACAATCAAAGTTCAAAGCGGCTGAAAAGAAAACTCTCAAGCGTTTCCCCATTTTTTTGTGCACTTTTTCCCAGACTTGAAAAGGGCTGAGCATCCAAAGTTGAAGGCTGATCTACTCAGACTGCCACTTCAGATTATTTTTCCAATCTTTATTTTCCATTTAGTCAGTCAGCAGTCAATAAGTAAAAATCTTAAAACACACAATAATAATAGCAATAGATATTTCCAAATTCAAATTCCATTACACAATAGCAAGAAACAACTTTAATCAATAATAATTATATAATTTCAAGTACTTCAATTAACTAGCAACCTCTCTAATTTTACAGTGAATTCATGTACTTTATTTTAATTATGTTTTTATTTAAATTCATAAATCAAGTTCCAATTCATTTAAGAATGTCTTTAAATTAACTTCATCAAAAAGTAATTATATTCATTTGAAAACTTCACACCATAAATTTACCAAAGTTACACCGTACACCAGCAGGTTAAACATTGAAGTGCATGAAAATTCCGACCGGTACCTGAAGTACACACAAACAATTGTGAAACACGCGCCTAGTTCCCACAGCGCACTGATCGAACAGGAAGTAAGTGATCATGGTCATTCTAGCGCTCAGACAGAGTCACTTCTTACCGGCTGCCTGTTCTACGGATGGATTACAAACGTGCACAGGTAGACATGCTTCACACACGCGCTACCGAGCCTGTAGCTCGCCAGTGCTTTTTCCTGAATGAAATACCTGCGTCGCCAATAAATGTTCGATGCAGCGCGCCCAGCTGCACAACAGTTCCGTCACGCAACTCAGACTTGGCTCTGATGACCCAGCATCCTAGCAGCATTTAAACGCATCACTCACAGACTAATCTCTGAGACGTGAAGTCTCACATCAGATCTGTGTTTAACTGAGGTTTTGCGTGTGCATAACGAGTGATTCATATGTAATTTTTAGGGCTGTCAGGTTTGTCGCGTTAATTACACGTTAATCTGACGTGCTTGACGCCGGCAATTTTTTTTATTTTTATTTTTTTCCTTCTTTTTACTGATTTTAACATATAAAAAACAGTAAACAACAACACACACTTAGCCCCCCTACCCCCACTGCACCAGAATATTACAACAAAGAGCAAAAAATAGGGTTCCTAAGAATACAAAATAATTAAAAAGATAATAAAAGGAAGGTTCACAATTGTACAGTAATGGTGTGGCAGAGCTGTACAGGTACACAGACACAAATCTATGAGGGAGAAATGTTGTAAAAATAAGTAGCTAAATAAGATATCCATATGGTGAAATACCAAAAATAAATAAATAAAAAAAAAATAGTTAAATAATAATAATAATAATTTCGAGACAGTAGAGAGATACTGAGCAGCTACACTATCAATCTTTGTTTCTGATCAGATCCAGAACAGTTTTCCAGGTGTTATAGAATTTAGAATTAGAACCCTGTAATGAGTATCTAATTTTTTCGAGAGTTAAACATTGCTGAAGATCATTCAGCCAGTGGTTAAGTAAGGGATAATACCCGACGAAGTGTGCGTTATGAGAAATTAACGCACGACGCGGAGGCCTAAACCGTCCGACGCGAAGCGGAGGACGGTTGCCTCCGTGAAGTGCGTTAATTTCTCATAACGCACTCTTCGGAGGGTATTATCCCGCTTATACCATGGTCTTTACAAAATAAATAAACATTTAATCAATATTTAGTACTTTATTCTTGTTATTTCTTTGGTTTAGCTCATTTTTTCACAAAAAAGCGGACTATTTGATCATCCGTGATGCGGTTTGTTGTCGCGGTGATATGGAACACGGCATGAAGCCGGAAGGCGTTACAGACCTCAGCTGCAGCGGTAAAGTGTTGCTGTTTTGAAAGAAAGACCCGGACAAATTAGGATATTTTTCTTCTTTTTCTGTCGTTAATCCTTCAGTGAGCAGCTAGAACATATTCAGCTTCTGTCTGTGTTTCATTTCATGGCAGGTTCGTTCTTCTGAGCTGCTCTAAAATGAGAAACTCCCTCTTGTGGTGAAACAGAAGACTACACCTTTCATGTCGAGTGGTGTTTTATTAGAAGGAGAATAACCAATTTGTCAATATTAATTTACCTTACAAAAGGAGAGGAATATAAATGCTGGTCGCTACAATAAGTTGAATGAAGCATCAGTTCAGAGAGAAAGTTCATCCATTACTGCTTGTTTTGTCCAGACAATGAAGGAAAATGTGTTTTAAAGAAGCCTGCGCAGTGATATCGAACGTTTGGTCTGTGTGACCGGAACTTCTTTTTTAGGTGTGCGTTATTACTGTGCATTATCACTTTTTAATGCACACCCAGCAGCCAATCAGAATCGAGTATTCACCCAGACCATGGTATAAATGTAGGTGGAAGTATGTCCTTCCATTTCATGAGAATGAGTCGCCTGGCCAAGAGAGTAACAAATGCAATGACCCTTTTCCCTGATGAATTTAAACAGAGTTCTGGTGGTGTTACTCCAAAAACTGCCATAATTGCAGATGGTTCAATGTGAGTTTTTAAAGCTGTAGATAGTAGATTGAAGATTGATTTCCAGAATTCCTTTAGTCTAGGGCAGCTCCAAAACATGTGTGAAAGGGAGCCTGTTTCTGTTTGACAGCGAGCACATCTGTCATCAATATCGGGATTCATTTGAGCGAGTTTTACCTTTGACCAGTGTAAGCGGTGGACAATTTTAAACTGTATAACTTTGTGTCGTTGACAGATTGAAGATGAGTGGATTTCGTTAAGAGCGGATTGCCAGAGCTCGTCTGAGATATTGAGACCAAGTTCTTCCTCCCACTTATTTTTTAACATTGTCAAGGGTTTCAGATTCTCTTTAGACAGTAAAGAATATAATTTTCCAATAGTCTCTTTAAACCAGGGGGGTGTTTTCAATATTTTGTCCAGAAGAGTTTCTGATGGCAATATTGGAAAACCTTTAAAAAAAGATGACACAAAACTGCGTATTTGTAGAAATCTAAAAAAGTGTGATCTGGGGATTCTAAAGTGTGTTTTCAGATACTCAAATGATGTGAAAGTTCCTTTTACATACATGTCTTTGACCATTTTCAAACCAAGACCTCTCCATATTTTAAAGGTGTTATCTGTAACTGAGGGCGCAAACATATTATTTTTGACTAATGGGGCATATTTTGATAAATCAGTTAAAGAGAAGGCACGCCGAAACTGACACCAAACCTTAAGGGACTGCTTTACAACTGGGTTGTTACTATATGAAGACAGAGGTTTCGGCAGAGGCAGTCTAGAACAGGCTAAAGCATTAAGTGAAGCTGATGAACAAGATGCATGTTCAATTTGCAGCCATTTTGGACCGCGGTCGCCTTCGGGCAAGTGGATCCAATACAGCACGTCTAATATTAGCGGACCAATAATAATATTGAAAATTGGGGAGACCCAGACCACCATGTAGGCGGTGTCTTTGCAACATTTCTCTTCTTATTCTGGGCGTCTTTTTGTTCCATATAAAACTAGAAATTATTTTATTTAATAAAGAGAAGAAGGACCCAGTCAGGAAGATTGGGAGGCATTGAGAAAGAAATAAAAACCGTGGCATAATATTCATTGTAACAATATTAATTCTTCCTCCCAGTGACATAGGTAAGAGATTTCATCGGTCTAGGTCTTTTTTCAGATTGTGTATCAGTGGTGAAAAGTTTGCTTCATAAAGATCTTTGAAACGCTGCGTTACCCATATGCCTAGATATTTAATTTTATGAGTACATGTTTTGATGGGTAGAGGCGAGAAGTGAGGGTAAGTAGGTTGATGTGAGACGTCGACGGGCATAAGTTCACTTTTCTGCATATTAATTTTGAATCCAGAAATCTTTCCATAGGTTCTGATTAGGGCTGGGCGATAAAACGATAATTATCGTTATTGCGATATTACTTTTTTTCGATAGTGAAATGAGTTTATTGTGATAAACCTCCGTTTTAAATGAACACGGGAGAAACCCCCGGAAGAGCCGCGCTTCTTCTTCTTCTTCTTACGGAGCGGCTGATTCTAGGAGCCCAGACTGAGAGGGGGGGCACGGAGGCCCTGAATGATGACAAAAGGACACAACAGAAAACATTATTTCAGTAAACCAATAACCAATATATAATCACAAATACTTTTATTTTTAATGTCAAGGTAACGATGTTTATATATTTTGTTCTGGAAACGTCGTCACCGGACCCCCCTCCTCTAATTTGAAAATGGTTCGGTCCGACAGGATTATTTTTGCGCAGCTGTACCGACAGATCCACAGAGTGTGAGAAGACACGCTTTAAAATCAGGAGTTTAAAACCTGATTTAGAGGAGAAACTCCATGAAAAAAGAAAAAGGAGACAGTCTGTCTATTGTCGCGCGTTACGTGTCAGGCGGGGCTGAAAGAGGAGAGAAGGAGAGACTGTGCATGCTCCTAACAGCAGGGGACTCGATTGTGGCTGTGGAGTTGAGATGAGTTTGAGGGTTTTGTTAAAATATTAACCAAAATCTTTTGTATAGAGCTTCGAATTAG
>NW_023416911.1:138449-153740 GCF_002922805.2 Oryzias melastigma | reverse complement strand
TTTTTTTTTATTTTATTTTACTGAACGTTGATTAAGGTTTTGAATTTTAAATGTCCTTCACTTGGACTTGGGCTTTTGTTAGGCATTTGATGTTACAGCCTTTTATTGTTAAGAAAGTTTATCTCAATACAATGTTACACAATAAAGTAGTTCTGATGAAAATTATACATTTTGCCATTCTTGTTTTCATAATTAATGTAGAACTGCTAAATTCCACGAAGCACACATTTTTTTCCTAAAAAAAGGCCACATGTTAATTTGCGATTAATCGCGATTAAAATTTTTAATCGCCTGGCAGCTCTAATAATTTTTAAACATATGCATGCGCAATTAGTTTCAAGCTGTTGTGTTTTTTTTTTATTCTTTAATTTTGTACTTATGCATATAAAGCACCATATGAGTTACAAATCAAGAACACGCACAGACAAATCAGAGTTGCACATAAATCAGTGTGATACTTATTTCTCTCCATACCTGAAAACCTCCACCTCTGATTCTGTGCTCCTTCTCCTCTCATAGATGTTCTGCTTCTCCTCAGATCCAAACCCCAGAGAGTTTTCTGAGGTTGCGTTGTGATTTGTCTCTGGGTTGTGTAGAGCTTGTGTTGAACAGGTGTGTCATCTACAGAAAAATCTGAACCGGATGTTAAAATGAAACAAACTTGATCAGATTTCCAGTTGGAACTGGTTTTTATCCAGAAAAGAACAGACATTTTTTTCTGAAAATTAACTTCAGATTCCATACATTTTGAGGCAGATTTCTAGAGTTTTTACTAATGAGTTCCATGTGGAACCTTCACCACACGGCTCCATGTTTCCAGCTGGTCAACAGAAACTAGAAGCACAATGCTGCATTGTTAAAGCTCTGCAGCTTTTCCTGCTGCAGCCCAACAGGAAGCAGCAGGACCGGCTGTGTTTGTGTTCCTGTCAGGGCGGGGGGGGTCATCTGTCTGTCGGAGAGTCGGCTTGAAATGAAAGATTTCCTGCAGCTCGCGTGAGGAGGGCTTTGATGTGTGGACGGACGTGTTTCCCTGCAGGGTGGCATCGCCTTTGTGGCCATCAAAGGGGCGTTTAAGGTGTACTTCAAACAGCAGCAGTACCTGAGGCAAGCCCACCGCAAGATCCTCAACTTCCCCGAGCAGGAGGAGGCCTGAGGAGCATGTCGAGGAGGCGGAGCATCACTCCCCACCCCCCACCACCTCCTCTTGGCTGGTTTTCAAGGCAGTCGCTGGGCGCCAAAGCTGCCCCCCTCAGTGATGGAGGATGACAGTGGATCATGTTTGCATTCACACAAACACCATAGACTGCTGTGTGTCTGAGCACATCCGTCCTGCTCTCACATTATTGTAACCATAGTGTATTTTAAAGAATGCTGCAGATCCTGAATTCAGAGTTTTATATAAATCCTGTTTTATGATGTTTATTTGCAGGCTTGGCCCCCCTCTCATTTGTTTTTGCCAACACTAAGGCTCCCCCCTGATTCAAGCTTAGCAAGCACTCATGCAACAGCGGCCAGTCTGAGCTGGAGGCAGGCCACAGTGACGTGAAGGAAAGGTGTCAGGCGTTCACCTGCCTTCATGACTGAATCAGGAAACGTCAGTTCTTCTGTCAGTGCTCTCTCTGGCTCCTCCTGGACACCTTTTCTTTTGCCTGCTGATGTATTCATTTGTATATAGAAATGTGGAAGCAGCTGTCATGAAGCACACCTGATTTGCAGGTGTTTTCCTGCTAAACTCTGCTTTCCTCTACAGTTCCTGTGCTCCTCCTCTAGAGGTCATGCTCTCAACATGTTGCCTCTGTATCTAAACTTTTCAGTTCTGTGAATAAACGTATTTTTCCAAACGTTTTAGTGAGGTCCAGATTAAATGACTGCTAAATAATATTTCAGCAGTATAAATGTGGTTGAAGGTTGTCCTAAGGTAGAAGGGCCATAAAGGATTATGAACAAGAGTTTTAAAGCTTTGATAAAATCTAATGAGGGGAAAGAGATATGAGAAAGGAGAGCAGAAGACAACTTTTAAAGTTGAAGCTTTATTTCCATTTAAACTGAGTAGATATAGATTAGAGGCAGACTTTTATTCAAAAATATAAATGATTCAAATAGTGTACTACTTTGTAGACACACGTATATTAAAACAAGATAGGTGGTAAACCTGTGAACATGAGGTGTTCCAGTTTGAGTTCATTTCCTGTGACTTCCAGAGAGAGTGCAGCAGGAGCAGCCTGCTCTCAGATTGGAAAGTAAAATGGAAAAAAAAGCCAACACATTTTCACTCTTCAAGGATCTGCTCTACAGCAGACGATTCTGGTAAAATGGTATCACGTAAAGAGGCAGCATTTCTGTCTGCTTTGCATCCAAATGCACTGAATCGGCGTCAGACAGACGCGCTTCTTCCTGGCGTGGCAGCATCCCACACTCACAGCTCAGCAACCACGTCCCCGTTAGACTGGACCAGAGGGAACAGAGGCATTCTCCTCTTGAACTCTGCCATGTCCTGAATCACCACAGGCTGCAAAGACAAAAGCACACAGAGGTCAGAGGACCCCTCATGTTGCCCGGGTCAGGGTCCAGACAGCAAATGTCCATCTGTGGTTCAGAACCAGTCTGGACAGATGCTCTGGGTACGACCACGAGGCCAGTCCTCTCAGATGAGACTCTCTGCATAATTGAGAAGATTTGTGATAGAAGATACAAGAACACAAACTTTACATACTCAAAACTTTATCCTGTGATCATAGTGACTAAAAACAAGAGACAGGCTGATTTAAGCTCCTGAAAAGAAGGTAGAGAAGAAGAGCTTCATCATCTGGATGTCAGGTGAGTATCTGCTTCTCCACTCCAGGGATCGAGCCATGTTTACCTGTGGCAGTGACGGAGCATCCGCCAGGCTGACGACAGTCTGCTGCAAACTCTCCCCCACTGCTGGACCTGGAAAAGCAAACATTTATTAAAACAATCGTACATTCTGCGGTGCAAGCATCAAATTTGGCATGTATGCATTTTAGGATCCTCTTTTTCAGAAATTTTCTTTGCCACAAGAAAATATGAGATCTGGGGGCAAAGAGACATTGAGTATTTTTGGAACAATTGAGTGTATGGATTTGTGTCAGATTTTGTGCTTGTGTTACAAAATATACCATTTGTCTAAAATATCAACCTCTGTTAAAACTCCCCTAATGCCCTAACCCCTAACTTAGAGGTAGTCCTTACCCCATATGTAGGGGGTACGCAGGAAATATCAAGGTTGTAGATGGGTCAGTGAGGCAAAAATGTTCATGCAGTTTTTTCTATGGGCATGCTGCAGGTAACAGGTTGTGGCAAACATCTATATATAGATACAGGCTCGTCCTACTGACCGTCTCATATTTTCACCCCTCAGAAATCTGCACAGGGATCCCGCTAGAGCAGGGGTATTCAAGTCCAGGCCTCGAGGGCCGGTGTCCTACATGTTTTCCAACCAACCTTCCATTGAAGCTCCTTATTGGCTGCTAATTTCCAGGATCAGGTATGTTTAGCCAATAAGGAGCTTCAATGGAAGGTTGGTTGGAAAACATGTAGGACACCGGCCCTCGAGGCCTGGACTTGAATACCCCTGCGCTAGAGCTTCTCATGTGATAAGTGTGCCCCTTGCTTGCAGCCTGACTGCATTCACACTGAACGCGATTTGTGCGACAAATTCGTGAGCCCCGCCCCTCTTTTGTCACACACCAAATTCGCTGGTCCTTGCGTGTCAAAAAGTGTGATCCTGAGCCTGACGCTACAGCTGCATGTGGGATGCTATAAGGAACGGTGTCTGTGGATATCTCCCTCAGAATGTATGAAGACACATGTTGAGAAATCAGGCTTATTTATTGTGAAGAGTTCTACAAAAACATCAGTAATCATGTCTCCATGTTTGGGTTTATGATTATTATTTAAAGATTTTCCTGGTACAGGGGGGCTGTGTCTGTATGACAGCCGCTTAAACGGTGTTTCTGTGTCTCTGTGACTGAGCTTGAAGGCTCTATGTCTAGTATTAACACAAGGGGAAAAATAGAATTAGGAGACCTTTTTCACTTTCTTTAATGTCTGGATGATGCCTGACCCGGCAGCCTCTGCACCCCGCAGCGGCTCTCTGTCTGCTGGCATATGGAGTGAGTGAGCTCCGCCGCGGGAGCGAAAGCCACTGAAAACATCACGTGTCCAAAGCTGAGTTCCTGATTGGCTAATGTGACACAGTGACCTGTCAAACTTCAGATATTAAAATTTTGCTGATTTGCGGCGCTCAAATTGAGCTACTGCTAGACCTTTGCAGCAGGCCTGTCGCTCATATCACGCCACAGGACTTCAGATCGCCTCATGTCACATCTGTACCTTTGACTTAACATTGAAACTGGCCACCTCCGCTGGGCGAAACGCGTTTGGTGTGAATGCAGCTTTAGAAATGAGGAAATGGGACACTAGAAGCAGGACATCCTGCAGGCACTTGTGTGTCATGTGTCACCCATGTGAGCAGCATTCACGTGCAGTAAGAAGTTAAGCTGAATCCAAATTCTTCCCACCAGCTTCTCCCTTGCCCTTCTATTGTCAGGGCATTTGAAGTGATAGGGGTCTGCGAAATCGTTTTTTGAAGGGAGGGAGTTCCGTGTCGCGCTGAGCTGTGAAGGAGAAGCGCTTTTCTTCATGTGGGTGCGCTCTGAAGCGCAGAAGTTTACATTTCAATGTAAGTGATGACTTTTCATTTTAGCATATAATTTTTAAAGTTACAAAACCAATGCATTTCCGAGTGCTAGCAGCACCACGCTAACATAGCTGACCAACGACTATTGATGACATCATCAAGTAGGAGTGACATCCGAATTTGAAGACACTATTTTTCTGGATCCTCCTGTTTGCAGGGCTAGGGCTGTGTCTGAATTCCTTCACTACTTTCAAATATAATTGTTTAACAAACCATCAATGTTTTCATCTTTGGAACACAGTGGATTCATAAATACTGTAGACGTTGTAAAATGCTTGTATTGATTCGATTTTCCCTTCGTGTACTCGTTGATGTCATATCTGCGGTTTAGAAGAAAGTAGTGAGCATGGTGTTTCAACTGCTCTTAAAACCCAGGGCACTAGATAGTCTAGTACCCTGGGTTTTAAAAGCAATTGAGACACCATGCTCACTACTGATTTTTTAACCTTTAACACCGGAGCTCCAGTGTTTATGTTCTTTAATTTACTGCAACTTTTCAGCCGTTAACATGATAAATGCCATTCCAGTAGATTCTGAAGGAGAAAAACGGCTCACGCTGTTCGAGGTTTGAGGTCTGAAGTTACAGAACGTTAAAGAGTTTGTGTTTAAGCGTCACCGGCGCTAAATAACATACATGATGTCATGCATTTCCTGAAGTACAAACCTAATAAATTTGAACATTTTACAAAGACTATTTCTGAATCTGCCGTGTTCTGATAGTAAAAATTTGGATGCTCAAACCTAATGCATTGTGGTCCATATTTGCCAGTCCAGTGAGCACCGACACACACTGGTTTTTCACTTAAACTTATGAGAAATATCTAGGGCCCTGCATTTTGGAATTGTTGATCTGCAAAATGGTGAACGTAGTAAGTAGAGAGCAGTGAAGGAATTCGGACACACCGTACTCCTCTAAAGATACAGCCCCTCCTCTCTACGACCTTTAACGGGCTCAGACAACACAACCCTGCAGCACCGTTTCCACTTACACGAGTCCATCTCTCTGGACAAGATGTGCACTGAAAGTTTGCGTCGTTTGGGACTCCTGGCTGTCAGCTGCTCCTGTGAGACACATGAATTAAAGTTGCTTTAATCACAGCCACATCAGACATCGGGCTGTTAAATGTGACAGAATTCATGACCAGGACGGCTGAGTTTCTCCCCAAGACAGTTCTGTCTGTCTGAGTCGGTCAGCTTTTTCTTAGAAGAGATCAAAATGGCTTCAGAAAGAATAGTACAATGTGACAGCTTTGGATCTGACTCTAGAAAAAGACCCTCGCTCTGCATTGCCCTGATCCGAGGATTTTACCCCTCGTTCTGAACGCCTTCACAGCTGTGAACGGGAGATGACAGCCAAGTTCACTATGTCTGACAGTGACTGACACAGAATGAAGGCAGTTTAACTGTTCTGAGGACATCTCAGTGATGAAAAGATTCCAACCTGATCTGCTCTCAAATAATCACAGCTGCATTTACCTTCCTGACATGACAACACCATCAACACAAACAATTACAGTTTAAAAAAAGCTATCTATATGTAAACAGAACATGTATCTCCTAAAAGTGGATCAGGTTGAAATGAACCTCAGATTGAGCAGACGGCTCCACTTACTCTGAAGAAATCCATGACGTGGTCTTTCCTCAGAGTCTTCAGATGCTTCACTTCAATGTTGTCTGCAACAGAACACAGGAACCAGGGTCACAGTCCTCACCCACAGCCGACTCCTCCACACTCACACATGCCTTCCTGCAGACTCTGAGCTCATTTCCAACATGAAAAACCAAAGATTCATGCAGAAACACAAAGCTGAGATTGACAAAAATAATCTCTGTCCAGAGCCCTCACCTCTGTCAAAGTGATACTGCCTGGAGGTGACCTCAGCCCAGTACTTGGCACACTCAGCAGACAGCTTCTTGGGCTTGTCCAGACGGCGGACAGCCAGAGCCTGGATGTGCTTCTGGAAGACCTCCTCATTCATCTCCTCCAGAGCCGTCTCCATGGAGAGGAGGAACGCCTCCACGCGGCTCTCCAGGTAGTGGGGGGGCCGCTTTGACTGGATGCTAAAGCGAAGGCCCTGCACGCCGTCAGCCCGCCGAGCCCCACTGGACACACTGTAACCTTGGAGGGTTGAGAGGAGAAAGATGGAGGAGTATTATCAGCTGAATATCTGTCAAAACAATCCACTTTTCATGAAACTTCAGCGGTTTGGAGTCCAGGTGGCGTGGTCTCACCCAGCTGCTCTTTGGTTCTGAGGGTGTTGTAACACGGCTCACGGATGATCTGGCAGAAGAGCTCCAGCAGCATGTTGCTGTGGGTGGTCTGCATGTCTGTCTGGTAGTAGATTTCAATGCTGCAATCCTTATGGACCTCATTCCTGCGCTGGTAAACAAACCAGCTACCTGAAACAGACAACAACAAAAGCTTATTTACTACTGTTAAAAGAAAACTAAGAGCCCCAAAAAACAGGAGATTGGGTTAAAAATGAAACAATAGAATTGCATAAATCAAATCAAATCAAATTTTATTTATAAAAAAGCGCTTCTCATACTTGGCACAGCTCGAAGGCGCTTTACATTAAAAACAAAAACATATACAATAAAAAAAAAAAACCTTGAATGAATGAATGGGCCAAAAATCGTTTATGGGGCCAAAAAAAAGTATTTCGAAATACGCAAACGAAAGTCCATGACACGTGTCAGGGATAAGCCCTAGAACATTTGAAATTATTATGGGATGGCCACACGACCTACGGCTTGGCAGCCATCTTGCGCTGAAATCAGAAAAATGGCAATTTTCACGTTTTTCAACAATATAGGAAAACGAAACTGTTGTTTGTCCAATTTTCACGAAATTCGGGAATCATGTCCGTAGCGGGAGTCTATAACGACCCTAGAAGTTTCATTG
The DNA here is from genome assembly GCF_002922805.2 of Oryzias melastigma. Lineage (NCBI taxonomy): Eukaryota > Metazoa > Chordata > Actinopteri > Beloniformes > Adrianichthyidae > Oryzias > Oryzias melastigma. The sequence goes on along the minus strand of NW_023416911.1, from coordinate 146,115 downwards.
ACCTTTACCTTGGGAAGATGCCGCCATCTTGAAAAGTTGAAAAAAAGCACTTTTACTCAAAGCTACAAAAAGAAATACCTCCTAGGGGGTTTTATCAATTGTTATGTCATATCACTGACCATAAATGGGAATGTACTGTGAGAAAAATGTTGGAATTAGAAGTTGTAGAATTTGAATGGCGTGCTCGTGGCAAGGTCGCAACCGCCACGGTTTTAGCTAGTTCGCACATATTTTGGCCGATTTGCACAAACAGGGTATTCGCGCGTGCGGAGGCTCAAGCTGAACTAAACGACATAACTTTCGAAACCGTAATGCGTAAAATGCGGCCCTGGTATGCAAAAAACCGTTGCGAAAAAAACTGCTGACTCAGCAAAATAAAAAAAAAGTTTGCAATTCGCAAACGAAACCAACGTAACCTTATTGGATATATCCATGGCTAAATTTTACAGTATTATGGGATGGCTCCACGACCTACCGCTTAGCAGCCATTTTGTTTCGAAATCTGACATTTTGGGAATTTTACAAAGTTAGAAAGTAGCTTTTGTTAGTCCGATTTTTACGAAATTTGACCCACATGCCACTGGCGTTAGTCTTCAACGACCACGAAAGTTTCGTTGACCTTTGACCTTGGGAAGGGCCGCCATCTTGATTTGTCCAAAAAAGCCACTGTTAGCACCAGCTTCAAACAAATATAACTTTTAGGGATATTTATCAAACGTTTCCAAACGCTTTTGGCATCATTGGGAAGCTTTTGGGATAAAATATATGGTATTACAAGCTATAGATTTTGAACGGCGTGCATGTGGCGAGCTCGCAAATGTGGCGTAGTGTTAATACACGCTCATGTTTTAATGCATTGCTATGATACTTTAATATGTTGATCCCAGGCTTAAGCTTTAACAGGTATAATATCATAGAATATGGACATATAAGGAATGTGGGCGTGGTTAGCAAACAACCTCCGTTGCTAAGGAATTCCAAAATTTACTTTTGCCGATTCTTGCGAAACTAACGTCAATCTGTTCAGTGACCTCAGGCGAACAAAACATAAAATGGTTGCTATGGAGATAAAACCAACAGAAAAGCCGCCATTTTGAAAAAAAGTGCCTTTTGAAGCAATTTCTCACTTGCATCCCAAGTTAAAGCTATAACAAGTGTTATAACTTAAAATATGGTAATATAGGGAATGTGGGCGTGGTAAGCAAATAACCTCCGTTTGTAAGGAGATCCAAAAATGTACTTTGGCCGATTCTTGTGAAACTAACGTCAACCTGTTCGGTGACCTCAGGCGAACAAAACATAAAATGGTTGCTATGGAGATAACACTAACAGAAAAGGCGCCATTTTGAAAAAAGTGCCTTTTTAAGCAATTTCTCACTTACATCACAGTCCAGCTATACAGTAAGGGAAGGGGGGGTTAGTGGTGCAGAGTGGCTGCTTAGCAGGTGAGTTCGGGTCAAAGGTCAGCGTCAAGGGTGGCGATGGTGCGTAGGGGCAGGCAGCGAGCGCGGCGTTGGTGCGTATGAGCGGGCGGGCTGCAAGGGAGAGGGCAGCGAGGGAGAGGGCAGCGAGGGAGAGGGCAGCGAGGGAGAGGGCAGCGAGGGAGTGGGCGACGAGGGCGGGTAGCGACTGCGGGTCATCCAACGCCGCTTGCGGCTTTAATTTTGAGTTGTTCTTTAAAAACTTCTTTATGAATTAATAGTTTTATCTTCCTGTATCTCCTCTCTGCTCTTCTGTTTCAGACACCTTATGTCATCAGTCTTCCATGGTGTTTTAGAAGTGGTTCTTAATGTTTTTGTCTTTACTGGGGCCACTGCATCTAAGGAGGACTGAAGTCTGTTATTAAAATCATCAACCATAAAATCACAGGATGCAGATACAGTCTGAGCAGGAGTTTGCTTAAAAGTATAAATAAAATTTGCAGCCACTTCAGGAGTTATATACCGTTTCCTCACAGTTCTCACTGAGGCTTCCTGCTGGATTTCACTGGTGACATTAAAAAACACACAATAATGGTCTAATATTGGTAAATCAACAGCAGAGGACACCCCGGCAGACAGACCGTAGGTGATGACGAGATCGAGGGTCCGTCCTCTGTTGTGAGTGGCGTGTGTGACGTTTAAAATCCATGCTGCTAAGAAGATTTAAAAACTCACAAGCATAGACATCCTCATTTTTATAAACATGCAAATTAAAATCACCAGTAATTAAAATCCTGTTGTACCTAATATGAAGAGATGATAAAAATTCAGAAAATTCTTCAATAAAACAGGAAGGAGGGTTTGGTGGTCTATACACTGTGACAGCTAACACAGGTGGGGCACCAATATGGCATTCTGTTATCAGAAATGAATGGATGACACAAAGCAGAGGACGTTTGTCTTCATGAAGTCCATTCATTTTGATAATGGACACCTCAAAGGTCTCTCAGATGTGACGTGTTGTCATGGTAACGGCTACTAAGCCTGCACCAACCCGCCCTGCCGGTACAAGTGCTAAACGTCAAGTTAAGGGATCCAAAGCATCATTTCAGAGGGAGAGTTCACCACTTACTGCTTGAGTTTGGTGACTGAAACTTCTTTTTTCACGTTTCCATCGTCACGGTGCAGAGTATCAGTCAAACCGTGGTATAATGAAAACATGTTTCTGAACTTCTTTTAACCAAACAGCGACCTAAAGATGCAGTAATAGATCTTAAGAAAATGTAAATACAGATCAGTAGAAAAAATTAAACTGACTGAGTCTGTTGGTCTTTAACACCTGGGGCGTCGTCGGTGACGCTTAAACACAAAATCTTTAACATACTGTAACTTTTCAACCGTTAACACAATAATTCCAGCAGATTCTCAGAATCTACAAGAATTATCATTGATTTTGTATTATCCATTGACTGTATATTAGAATTGGACTGAGTGACTCCTCCCCCTGGTGTTCCAAACAGGAAATACCTGCTGGCGCCAAGAAACCAAAATCCCACAGACTTCTACAGAGAAACAAACAACCGATACGGAGTCATTCTATTGGTTAGAAAGGATTCTAGCTCTGATACCTTTTTCTTACAGCTTTTTGATAATCCTAATTGTTTTTATCATTTTCTGTAGTTCAGATTTTAAACTGACCAATCAGACGTTTGTGGTCTCTCATCAAACCTTCCAAATGTTTGATTAGCAGATTTGGTATATCCCACTTTCAGTTGGTAGAGGCGAGGCCTTCCAACAAGATTAGTGATTACTGATTGGTGAGAGTGATTACCATAGAAACTCAGAGTGTCTCGGACCAATCACTGCTTACTGACGATGTCTGGCTCCAACGTGTTGGCATCCGTATCACAAAAAAAGGTGACTGAATAGATTTCACTGGAACCAGAAGTAAACCATTTTCTATGGGTGACGTCACCCTCAGTCCAGTTCTCTTGTACAGTCAGCGGTCTGAGCAGTGGAGCTGGGGGTGTTCCTGCTGTCAGTGTAGTGAGTTTCACTGTCAATGTCAGAACAAGCAATGATGATGAAAGCAGGAGCACAGAGAGAGGACAACACCAAAACAGACAAACATGCCAGATGATTGACAGAACGAAGCTACAGTGTGTGCACGTGTGTGTGTGTTTGTGCATGTGTGTGAGGCTCAGTTCAAGACTCACTGTCTGGCATTTGAACCTCCCTAAAGAAGATCAGCTGGTTGGGAGGGAGGGGCTTAGTATGAGCATGCTCAGTCAGCGTGTCCTCCACCAGGTGAATCATGCTCAGAGCAGACTAGAGAGAGCACACAGAAAACATTTAGCTCCAAAACTTTCATTTCAGACAAAAACTGGGCTCTCCATCCTGTTGTTTGTGCAGGCTTCAGATCCACCGCTGCTTTATTCAATAAAGTCAATCCATTTAAAGAATTTTAAATTGTGCATCAACTGAGTTTTTTCTTTTTTTAAATTTAGAAATATATATTTAGCCATTTGGCTGTAGTCCAGCTGTTTCATTTGGAATACTTCCAAATCCCACTAAAGTTCAGATGATCATCAGAAGACATGAATCTATCAGGGCCTCCTGAGTGGAGGAGATGAGGGGTCACTTCACACACTGCGAGGCACAGCTCAGTCAATCTGCTGCAGAATAGTTCAAAAAGAAGTAACCTGAAGGTAAAATTCCCTAAAAAATATAGGAGGCATGGTCTAAACAGGGGCATCCAACTTTTTTTGGTGATGTGACAATACTTGAGGGTCGACCATTCAGCCGACCATTGGACCCTTGTTAGAACATCAACACTAGAGCATGTCTCAAGACTGGGAGGACCAAAGGCCAAGTCTCGAGTATCATTTTTTATTTTTCTGGAATTTCTTTTGTTCTCAATTTCTAATTTTTCAGTAATTTTCTAGCATGTTAAGTATTCCACAGTTGAAAATAAAATAAAATTCTCTAATTTATCATATTTTGATCTACCAGTATTTTCTAAAAATTACCCAGAAAATTGATGGTGTAACTTTTAATAGTGAAAGTGTTGGTTAAATATAAATTAACTTTTAAGTGAAAACATTTTGTTTGCAATGGGATACTTTTCATTTGTTCACACAGAACAGAAAGACATTTAGATACTTAAAAAAAACCCAAATTACTGTAGATTTATGATTTGAAGGTGAGAAATAAAATAAGGAAAAAGTCTGTTGGAAGAAAAACCTTTCGTTAACAATAAGTCTGGGTTTGTATAAAATGTTACATATTTTTCATTATTAAATTAACTTTAAATGTGAACAGGACAATAACAAACAAATATTTTCATTTAGATTACTAAAACAAACATCTGTTCATCTTATTTTACCTTTAAGGCTCTGAACATCAAGTAGCTGCAGGTTGTTCCCACAAGGTTACAACAGCTTATAACCTAATTTAGCCGATCGCCATCCGGGAACTGTTCTTAGAAAGTATTGAGAGTCCATATTACTTTGAGTTTATGACATGAGCCTGCAGGACGGGGGGAATTTAAACACTTTGGACATGCCTGATCCAAAAGAAACAGCTAGAGCTGATTCTTTGTAAGTCATTTATGTCTCAGTATTTTTGTATTATGGTCTGTATTATACAACAAATAATTATATGAAATGTCCTGTTATTCTGACCTTAAATGTGCCTACACATGAAAAGAACATTTACTTTGTTTCTTGTATTATTTTATGTTAAAGCACATAAAACATAGATAGAACAGAATACTCAGTGCCATATTTTCTATATGCAGCAAATGAATCACTTTTTATCTTTTTACTCAAATTTTAGCCACAGCGTTTCCATTATTTTTTGGTTTTTACATCTGTTTTAGTATTGCTTCCTTTATCTACTGTGTCTTACAACTTAAGTTTTAACTAATGTTTATATGTCTTTTTTTTTGTTCAACAGGAAAATTGATGAGAAGTGCTATATAAAGAAAGTGACTGATTTATATCACTTTTCCAAATTCAGCTGTAAAGAACTTCATCCACATGAATGTGTTCAGCTTTGACTCTGCTCCTACAGAAAACAAATAGTTAGCACTCAAAACAATAGAGTACATTCTAGAAGAGTAGGCGTGTGGTACACTGACGTGTAAAGAGTTCAGGCATGCAAGAATATCATTTCTATTAGTAAAAGCAAACAGTCTGAACAAACCTCCTTAGTGATGTTGCCGTGGATGAGAGCTTCAATGTGTAACCGTGACAACAGCAGAGCTCTGAAGGCCTGCAGGCGTGGGAGAGTCACATCTATAACACAGATCAAAGACGAGAGCCGTCACAGACAGAAAGCCTGCTTCTGCTGCTTCTGTCACTTCATTTGTTCTCATCGTGTTTGTCACAAAAAGAAAAATAGTAGCAAGCCTGGATGCGCAGAAAGGTTATTTATCGACTTAAATGTGTCCATCTGAGATGAAGAAATGATCTGAAGTCAAAGAGAACAAATACATCAACACACTTTGTGTACCAGATTAGAGCAGCTGAACAACAGGAGACCAGACAGGAAAAAACAAGAGAGTCTGACCACAGACAAAAGGGAGAGGGAGAAGGGGAGTATTCGGGTCGGGCCCAAGTGTTCAAATTTATAAAACTATACCAGTTTACCTCCAGAGAATAAAACGGAGAAATGCAGTTTTTTCTCTGGGAATCAGCTGATTATGTCAGTAGTTACAATATGTAAAAGGAAAAAAAGGTCGAAAGCTTAAAACAGTCGAGAACTTCCAGCCGATAATTTTGGACGCTGATGATGTTTGTTAGTGGCTGGCTCCGGTGGGGGAGGGGCTTCCGGATATTAATTTTCGAGCGCCATATTTTTTCTCTGTGGACCGATTCTTCTGTTCTTCCCCTTTTTGACTCCTTGTTTTTGCATTCTATTCTTTGTTCTACACACATTTGAGCAGAGATCCCAGTCAAAAATCAGAATCAACTTTGACCCACAAACTTATCAAGATCAATAAAACCTAATTCAGTACAGTTTGAATTTATTCTCAAAAACAAAAACATTTTTCACAAAAGTTTGAATTTACAACGAACAAATGAGCAACTTCATTATTAAGCCAAACAGAAAGAAGTTTCACTATAAAAACAAGTCGATAATGAAGTGATTGAAAGTGTGAGAAAAGAAAAAGCCTCACCATCCAGAGCTTCTATCAGTTCTTCTTTGGTCCAGGCCAGCTCAGTCATCAGCAGACGCACGTTAAAGGCGGCGTGTGTGATTGGCCGCTCAGCTCGGAAGTTGTTCAAGTGTCTTGAGTACTAAAGGAAAGATTTGAACAAATAAGTAAACTAAATCAATACCCCTAAAAGTACGATGAGGACTTACTTCATCCTTGATGATGTCAAAGCGTGTCTGACTGATCTGGAAGGAGACCAGCTTTTCAATGATCTTCTGCAGGAGGACGTGCTGCTTGTCATTGTATCCTCTGACACTCAGCTGCAAAGGAGGAGAGAAGTCAGAATGACCACATAAAAAAACATGATGTTTATCGATAGGCCGATGTCAGACCAGTTTTGAAGAAAAAGAACATTTTGAACTGGTGAGTGAAGCGTCATTGGAGACGATTAAACATAAAATCTTTCACTTACTATAACTTTTCAACCGTTAACACGATCATTCCAGTAGATTGTGAAGGAGAAAAGCTTCTCGTTGGAACGCAAACACAGGAGCGCCGGTGTTGAAGGGTTAAAACTTTACACTAACAAATAGAACCAGGAAGCCATAAAAGCAAAACAGTTCCTCCTGGTTCCTTTGGCCAGAGCGGTCAAAATAACGCCTCAACAACCATCATGAGTGCAACTGTAACGTTTGTGAAGCTGGGATGGAACAAATGTCTTATCTTACACCAAAAATGTACTTTTACAGAATGATTTAAAAACATGTGAATTCAAAGTTTGATCCTTTTAGTTACTATTGTTTGTGTAAAACAAAAAAAACACTAAAATCTCTCATGATTTGTCATTATTGAGTGAATAGGTTTCTTCATTTACAGATGGGAGGAGCTATGGCACTGACTATAGATTAAAACTGGACTGAGTGACTCCTCCCCCATGGTGTTCCAAACAGGAAGTACTTGCTGGTTCCAAGAAGTCAAAATCCCGTAGACTTCTATGGAGAAATGAACAGCTGTGATTCAGTCATTCTATTTGTTAGAATAACCATTCTTGATCACAGGGGGGCCAATGTAGCCACGAGGGGGC